>NW_027111476.1:103481-112599 GCF_000696795.3 Halyomorpha halys
AAGAATTTGATGGTTTGGTGGAGCCAAGTTTAACAGCTTAATTGTAAAAAAGTTATTTGTACTATATCTAAATTTAATTGATAAAGTGTTTGTGATTGTACCTATCTTTATGATCTTCTACGTAAAATTTAAATAAATAAACAATAAGTTAAAAAATTAAGACAATAAGGGAAAATTGAAGAGATTCTTAGTTTGAACCTCTGAATAGGTTCTAACTCAGAAATTTAACAAATCAACGTAAAAAGGATATTTCTGGCTTAAGCTGGTGCTAGCAATATGAGAGCAATGAATCGAATTTTGATCAATAACGAAAATGTATCTGAGCAAAAACTGAAAACATGTTTATTTCGATATAGAATATTTGGTAAAAGGAAACATACACAACAACAAAAGAAAATAGATTATTCCCTTACTATAGGGCATTCTCAGAAATGAATAAATGTTTTAATTAAACTCTATAGATCAATGAGAAATTAAGTCTTTAATATCAGAAAAATCGTATTCTCATTGAAATAGTCAGACAGGGCTTAAATGCTGAATTTTTAAATATTCCTCTAAAGTTTCTTTAATTTTACTAATTAGAAATAAATAACCAGTTTTCAATGATAGTGGTGATAAAAATGGATAAATATAATATATCAAAGAATTTTGTTGAATAATTAAAGGAGAAAAAAAAAAGAAAGAGACAAGAATTCGAATAATAAGAAGGTACCGGCTTGTCTCTTCCAATTACAATCATATATACTCGGTTTCGTTATCTTTTGTTAAACTGTTATATTCTTGGCAGGAACAAAGCTGATATTAGTTATTTTTAGTTTGATAGCGTATTTTATTTGACTTTAGCAGATAGATTTTTTCTTATTTCGAAAAGTTTGAAAAAAATGTTTGTAAGAACCAAGGTATAGGTTCTAACTCTTCAATTATAAACATGATATATTATCATAATATAATATCATATCCCTTTTTAACTATTAACTGCACTGATTTAAATTCAATTTTAAAATTTCTATTTTTTTGTTGTTGTTTGATTATAATTACTATAATTTCAATATATATTATTGCTAATCATTTCTTATTCTCACAGTTCTCCCAATATTAGAAATGTAGAGTGATTGCGACTTCAGCGCACCTACTGCCCTGTTCTACCCCTCATAGATGGGATTGAGTGGGCTCGGTGATCCTCAGTTCGAGATTGTAAATATTGTGTATAATTTATTTCATATTGTTCGATTATGTTCATTTTATTTATTTATTTTTCTGTTTATATCGTATAGAGATTTTATTTATTTATATTTATTTCTATCATATTTTATTACTTACTTTTCTGTTTTCATTTTTGGTATGATTAGCAATATCAATTAGCAATGTTACTCATTGCCCAAGTTTTTTGGCAGATTGTAATAATACTTATCAATAAATAAAGTAATTAATTAAAAACTAAAATATTAGAAAAATAATGATATGCTTCCTTGGCTGGTAAGGGGTTTTATTCGTTCAGTATCTTCATTCCCTTTTATTTTATTTATTCATACATATTCATTATGGACCAATTACATATATAAAGCTAGTTCACACTTTATAATACCATAAAACAAGACTTGAGTCTTCAGGTTTTACTGATAAAATCATAGATAATACCTTTCATGCATTATATATATGATGTACCTATTTATTTCCATGAAGGGAACGAAAATATAAAGCCAGAATGTGCTATAGGCTAATCTGTTTAGCGTGAGCCTTAAGTAGCTATGATAAGTAAGGTTTATGCTCTTGGTATGATGAAGAGAACAATGAAGGTCCAAACTATAAGAATGAGAAATATTTTAAATTATTTCTGGCCTCAATTGTGTATTGTTTACAATGTACCATAATTAAAAAAACAAGGAAATTTAGAAACTATTCGAGTCTGTACGTTGAACAGATACAGCACTTTTTGTAATCAATAAAGCTAATCATATTGTTTTATATGGTTATTACTTTAATATAATTCTTACTGTAGACCTAAGTAATTAATTATGGGATATATAATTATTTTCTTAAAAACAATAAATTAATAACTGGATAAGAAAAAGGTTAATATAGCTTGATTGATTATACTTGAAGAAGTTAAGAAAAAAATAAAGAACATTTTTCTCTTGATTCAATTCTACTCTCCTTATATGGCGCAGTTAGTTTTTCAACATAATTAGAGCTGTCTTCAATATTACCAACTGTTATTTCCACTAAAAACAATTTTCCCAAGTACCATCGGTCGCTGTCTGTTGGGTAATGGCTTGGTTCTGGAAACAGCACGGCACGAATGCCATAAATCACGGGGACGTTAAAACCCTCATTAAAATCCGAAACAATGCTCGCTTAGATGGATGACAGAAAAACCTAAATCGTTTTCTGAGCATTGCGAAGGGCAGATGTTCCTTCTGTTCTTCATCATTTGGAAGAGTTGTTCTTCAGGCGATTTAAAATGCATTAAAAACTTGAGGCGAGCCTTGGTAATTGGACAGAGAGGATGAAATGATGGTAATATCGTAAAAAGGTCTCCAGCAATTACTCCTTCTGGTGAGACTTTTTCCTTCTGGAATAAAAAGCGTGGAAGGGGTCATGGAAGCTATCCCTACAATTGGACAAGACAAAAGATACGTCTTCACCGTTGGAGTCCTCCAACCAATCCTATCAGCTGACAGCTCTGACCTGCTTTGTTTTTGTTTATCTCCCCACCATTCTATTCCCTAAGAAGGAAAATTTATTACAAATTTTACAAATAAATTATCGAAATATATTAATTATGTGTTGCTTCCATCTAAAATTAAAAACATTAATAAATTAAATTAAATTGTAATTAAAAATATTTATCAAAATTTTTTTCTTACAATTACTTTTATTTTCTTGTAACTCCTGCGTGTCGGCCATTCTCGAGGATCTTATTTATAATATCACGGCTGATATTGTTATCAAAATGTTGTAGGCTTTGATACAGTCTATTACAAAATATAACTTTATCTTCATAAGTTTTTATGACAATGAAAACTCAATAGAATTATAATGGAAACTGTTATGTATATTAGGTTATTAACTAAAATTTAATAAAGGCAGCATAGCCTGCAACATTTTGACAACAATATTATAAATAAGATCCTGGAGAATGATCAGAATGGCCGAAACGTAGGAGTTACAACAAATAAAAAAGTTTGAGACTGTGTGGATATTTTTTATTGTAACTGATAAACAAACCTGTCTCAAACAAGAAATTGAATTATATATAAACATTAATAAACTTTATCACCCTATGTCTTTAAAATAATTTTTGTGAACCATATAGATTGCAATTTTATTTACGTTTAAGATGAAAATGAAATGTTCTCATTTGCTTCCATTTTCTCATTTCCATTAATACAAAATAAAATATAAGAATTTTTATCGTAATTTTACACATTCCCTAGCTGTCTTACTATTCACATGTGCTTCTTTCATAAATGCATTACTGAACTATAGAGACGATTTTGTTTTCTCAAATCTGACATCTAAGTCACTGGTGATGCAAGGAGAATTCTCAGAAATCGACATTACACTCCGTAAGTTTGTTTTAAAATTGGGGATGGAGAGGGGGGGGGTTAAATATTTCGTCCTTCGTAAGTATAACTACAGGGTTAATTTAAGAACTTCCCATTACCACCCGATGTTATGTTTTAGAAAGGCACCCAATCAGAGGTTCCATGAGCTCAGATGTCGGGCATTTATTGAGGGAACATATAAAGTGTTTAGGAATCATTATAAGAAAGATTTATAAAAAATATAAATGTATCCGATATATAGTTGAAAACATTTCTTTCTTCTTCACCGCAGTCCTGAACATCACCTTAAAACGAAATCAAGAAAAAAAAAAAGAGTTTTTTATAATTTTTTTTATATTTATAATTTTTACAGAAGCCCGGCTCATACCCTTTGAATTTACCTATGGTAAATCATTTATGAATATTTGTTTTTTAATTAAAACTCAGAGATATTTATATTTATGCAAATCCTTATAAATTATTATAGATGTAACAAACTATCCTTAAATAATTTTGTAAAATTTTCAGTTTTTGGAATAACTCAAGGTATGCACGTCTCGGAATATTCTATGTACTCATTTTAAACATAAAAGATTTGTCTCCAGAGTAATATGAACTGCTGAGTAAGTAACGTTAGAGGAAAATTACAAGCCTACAATGTTTTGAAATTATAATCTGATGAATGTCTTAGCTACTCTCCTTGACATTCTTCAGATGACCTCTATAGCACACTTAATGAATATTTTACAAGACTATAACTCTGGGCATATCGATCTGACTTTTTGATAAATAAACATCAAATTATCAATGCTAGATTTTATTTGTTGTTTTATCTAACAACCTAATTCATGTTATCATTTACAAGATATCTTTTTAAATGAACTTACACTTTCTTATTGTAAATATTTAATAAAATACAAACATACAAGAACAATTAAATTCTTATCATTGCTACTTCCCTATCCAGTTTTAGAAATGTTTAATTATACGATATTATTAATTTTTTATATTATACGAAATAAAATATGCACCCATCTAATATCAACAAATCTAAAAATATTGGCTATTAATTATAATGTTCAGACCTACAATCTATTTATATGCATTTTAATATCAACATTATTGATGAGTTAAATAACTGGTTCTGAAAATATATACTCGAGGACTATTGAATTCCACATAAATTATCTTATTTATATATATTTCTTTTATTTATTGATAAATATTACAATCTGCCACAACATGTTGGGGAATAAAGACAAGTGATAACTGATTACATTCATGCTTAAATAAATAACATAAGAATAAAATAAATAAACAAATGTAAAACAAATATATAAGTATAAAAAAAAGTAAAAAATACATAGTAAATAAATAAAAGCTCTCTCTAAATGGTAATATAAAATTAAACTGAAAAATGTCTGATGGTCGTACCAGGAATGATTAAATGTAATGATACTAGACAAATATGTTATCTGTCACCGGTAATGATTTTTAGTTGTATATATTCTTTTTTAAGTTGAACATGCAGTGCTATATCGAATGCTGAAACTAATTCGTGGCCAGAGAGCTGAAAACACGACATATAAATACAAGCTTAAGAAGAGAAGAAATTAATTGGAAAATTAATCTTGAAAAAAAAATTTATATTCTGTCATTTTATTTGTAACTAATAAAATGTCCTTGAGTGGTAATTTTCATTTTGATTTCAGGATAATTTAATTTTATCTTCTCATTTTTACTCTTTAGTTAATATTAGTGTTTTGTATTTTTTAGTGCCCCATACTAATTCCAACATTTGTTCCTTAATTGTGTATAAGACTTTAAAACAAAGATGCATTTGTTGCTGGTACAGCTGTACACATTTTCAGAAAAAAATTACTAAAAAATTCGGTAATGGAAATTCCCTATTTTTGTTATCTTGTCATGTTGGTAAGAATTTATACTACTAAAGTCAGGTAATAAAAATCCATGAATGTAGATATTTAGCCTCTCAATTCCATAAAAACTAAAAAAAAAAAACTCAGTGTCTGATACTGGTGTCTTCACCCTAAGCATCATAATAAATAAGCCATAGTTCAAGAAACCATTTATTATGAAATAATATTTTTAGAACATTGTTAAACAAATTTAATTTTTTTTATTATCTTTTTTGGAATTTAAAACTGTACATAATTAATTATACATTTTGTAAATTTGATGTATGTTATTATGGAGTGATACAGGCGATGTAGAGAAACTAACCATCGGTAGAACTGTAATAAATTTAATTTAAAGACACTATAAGCATTGTTCTAACGGCAATTGCTTGCAATGGTCTAAGATTGAAGGAATAATGCTCAGAAAAAAAGCTCATTTGAAAGAGTTGCAGATCCGTGATACGAAGTTACTGGGTCTATGGATCAATAATATTTCAAAGAAGTCAGCTCATTTATCAAGCTGCTTTCAAAAGGAATTGTTAAAGGATCAGGTAACGACATTTAGATGAAAAGTTACAGCAAGAAAAAGAGAACCCGAAATTGAATGAGTCGGGAAGATATACAATTCCATTTTATTTCGTCAGCACATAATAAAATTCTTATTTATAGCATCATTTAAATTACTACGTGCCTCACTTAAAAAGTGCAATTAATTTTGCTTTAATGCCTTTCTTCTCTTTAAGAAAAATTTATAGTTGTTATTAAAAAACAAAACAAAATACAAATGAACAAAAAAATGAGATAGCATTAATAATGAGACAGAATGCACCTGGAATAATAAAGAGGTAAGTATTCCTACAAATTTTACATTTTTCATTCCACAATGTTTTAATCTACTTAAATTATGCATACAGGACTTTTCATCCATACATAAACCCTAACTGTTGGCGTGCGATTTTCAATCATTGGGAAAAATACGATACATGATATTTAATTATTCAGTTTTTATTTTCCTCTAGTTTCTGTAAAAAAACAAGTAGACACTAAGCTAGGGTACATAATAGCAACATAATTAAATACGAAGTCAATAAAGGTAGTAATAACCTATATTTAAAAAAAATTTAACAACGAAAAATACAAAATAATTTAATGCATGAATTTTAAAAACTTTATTTTCCATTAACATTAATTATGAAAAAATATGACATTAATTTGTTGATTAACCTCATTTTTTCTAAAGTAAATTAATCAAAAGTTTAAAATAAATTCATTAACCTGCTTGCACGGTTGAAATTATTTTAAATATAAAAGTGTTTCCGGCCACTTTCAAGTTTACCTTCCACACCACTACAGTTAGTAATACAATAAAAAGATACAACTATAATAGTGAACGAATTGAGACTACCACACACAACCACCATGGCCATGTTCCATAATGAAGTAAAATATGTGTTAGTATATTATTTATTTTTCAATACCCAAGTCTGGTTATTTCTGACATAAGGAGGGTGTGGATAGGGGGATTATCTAGAGGTAACCAATATACTTTAACCATGGTGGGTTTTCAATTTTCATCACCCCTCAAAAAACATTCTTCTTGTTTACCGAGAAATAAGCATAAAACAGACATAAGTCTGCATTTCCTTTCGGTTTTGTGTCGCTAACTCAAGATAGTCGTTAAGGAACGGGGTAGAGGAATGGGGTACAGTTTTCATCTCCCATAATAATTCTAAAATTCGAAAAGTTGGAAAATTTGAGAACTTACTTTAAATTAAGATTTTTCCATTATTCCGAGAAATTATTCATTATACTGAATTTGGTAGGTAAATGCTATAATCAAGGTCACTTTTCCAAAAATATTTAGAAAACGTTAAAACTCTACTCGCTAATTTGTTATTTCCGGTAAACATTGTTGAGAATATTTGTATTTTAGTATTTTACAAAATGTTTTTGCCGAACAAAGCATTTTTTCGGTTAGACCATTCTATACAAATAAAGTACTCAAAGTTTACTAAGAATAGTATTAGTTGTTTTTGGATTTAACTAATTTCAAAACGTTTTTGTAAAACAATACATTTTATTAGATAGACCATTCTATACGAATTTAAAGTACACAAAGATTACTTTAAATTGCATTAATTAAATTTTGGATGTAAGAACAACATATAGGAGGCTAGAATAAATTTGAAATTTACCTATTTTACAAAAAATATATTTCTTCATCAGATTTTCGTATATTGTTAATGATCTACGTATTCTCCAAAGATACACTATGTACAAATAGTTCAGTAAATCTGTAGTTTCGGAGTCGCAAGCGAAATAATTCAGAAAAATTGGTAAATTTTGCTGCTATTTGCATATTTCTCGGACCAAAACAGGAAATTTTATATATTAATAAATCAAAAATTGTATCCTTTTTAGTCTCAACACTTTTTATTTCAACAGTCCAACGTTTCGGCCATTTCATACATCCTCAAGGACATCTTCAATTATAATTTCTTCCTCACATTAAAATTTAAAATTTCTTTTGCAGGCTATTCTGCCCAGATAATTTATTAATTATAAGTTAAAAAAAATTTTTTTAATTTTAAATTTTAATGTGAGGAAGAAATTATAATTGAAGATGTCCTTGAGGATGGCTGAAATGGCCGAAACGTTGGACTGTTGAAATAAAAAGTGTTGAGACTAAAAAGGATACAATTTTTGATTTATTAATAAATAATTACCTGTCTCAAGAAATTGAAATAATATAATTACAGGAAATTTTGTTCGCAAAATTCAAAATCGAAGCACTCCGATTAACAAATAAAACCACAGAGAAATCTAATGCTTGAATTATATCCATGTGTGATGCTTTTCCACCACCGTTTTGCTCGGCTACATTTGAATTCTTCGACAATTCAATTTCATTCTATGGATAGATTATCTACGAAATGTCGCGTTTCCTAATTTTCCGGAATCATAAACGAAATGCTAATAACTTAAGAAGAATTTTTAATATAAAAAAATTAATTTATAACTAAGATGTATAGTTAGGATGTGGCCACTGGTAGGGACCGTAATCCAATGGCACAAGGGCGGGGGACAGGCACCCCTAGGCCAGGGTAATCTGTGCCATTGTGCCCTGCTCAGTCTGCTGGGAGGTTTTAAGCCGACGGGTGATAATTCAAACTGGATTTCTGTTTATGGGCTCCCAGGAGAGGTATTTGTTTCTTTTTCAGTTTTTTCTCTCTTTCTCCACCGAGCTCCTATAAAGAGGATGAACACCAGCGACCCTTGGGATCGCCAGTAGACACTCCAGTCCTCTGAATTTCCTCTTTAATTTATATATTTAAATTGCATCTTCATCATGACTTCAGTGTCTGTGCTATTGTCATAGCTGCTTCATTTTTAAATATAATTCTTCTGCTTTCTCACTCTTTTTTTTTTTAATGAACTATGTATATTTACTTTCTCTCCTTATATCAATCTTGAGATTGTTCATTTCATCACTAATCGTGTATTTTGAATACTTAATTAATTGAATTGTTAATTTCTGTTTTGTTTCTTCATTTTTTACATGTTTTTTTTTTAAGCAGCTCTGACTGATCATGATAATCTTAACCGTGAAATATAGCTATGAATTCAAACCTTTATTTATGATATATTTTA
>NW_027111476.1:112714-119277 GCF_000696795.3 Halyomorpha halys
ACTAACTCCATGGTATCTATAAATCTATATATGAATCTATCTGTGGCTGATAATTATTCTCTGTTCACTGTAGTCGTGAGTCAGGGTTCGGAAGCTCTCTGGGGCCAACCCAGCCCCATGAAGTGGGTACCATTGATTGGGTAAAAATCTAGCGGTCGAGTATCATTCTAACCAAATCACCTTCTTGCACAACCGAAGGCCCAGTAACAGTACTTCCTTACAAACTACTGCACCCATAACTCATCATTCGTTTTTGCTGTACAGATGTAACTTTAATATATAAACAATTATATGTAGCGTACCCAAGATTTACATGTCTCAACTTTTTATTTATTTATCTTACAGTCTCAATATACGTAAATAAAAATCAGAATAGTTTTACTGAGCTGTATATGATTATACTAATAACCTGCCTCAGGAGCAAGTATTATTTGGCGTGTTCCTTGATGATGCGAGAATGAGAGTATCTTTTGCTTCGTTGTAGAATAAGAATACCAATAGTGATAAGTTAAAGTTTTATCAAGAAATAGACGAAATAAATAGATAAGATCCTAGCATAAAATCAAAGCTGTCAAATATTTAAGTTCCTTATTGTTGAAGTATAATGAAGAAATTATTCTCAAATTGTAAATACTTAGTATGTAAAATAATAGAAAATAGCGAATTTTGAGATAATCAACATGGTGCCCAAGATGGCCTGTCTACAAAGGACAGTCTTTATAACTGCTACTTGGTTCTTATGACATATCAAACTATATAATTTTAGGTATTTTACTTAGAATAATTAACTAAGTAGATGACTAAGAAGTGGAAAGGCCAGTCTTTTTATCAAAAGAATAAATAAGAACTCTTCATATCATTCGTTTCTCAACCATGTAACTCTTCGAGAGTCAGGACCTCCTGCAGTATGGCCTGTCGGTCCTCTTTAGTGGTTGCTGTTTTTATTAATTTTAAATAATTAATATTGAAAAGTACAAAAAAAAAAAAAGAAGAAATAATGAAAAATATAGTTCTGACCACTTTAAGTCCTGCTGTAGAAGAAAGTTTTAAATACAGCGTATTAATATAATATGAAAATTAGCCACATCTTTCAGGAATGCCCATATTTCACAACCCACTTTCATATTTTTTATGAAAGCATGACATATTAAAACTATTAAGACTTACAAATAAGAGATTTTTTTTCATTAATTTATTAATAGATATTTTTTCATTCATTTATTTATTTTTATTTTTATTTTTATTTTATTTTATTTTAGTATGAATGTGATCATTCATCTCTATTACCTAATGCTCACAACTGTGTGGCAGATTGTAATATCTATCAATAAATAAAAAGTATTAAAAAAAAAGAGATGGAAATATATAGATGTAAAAGAAGTAAATAAACAAAAAAAAAATTAAGTATTGTCAAGAATAAAGAATTAAGAAATAAACGGCATTGAGGACCTAACAAATTTTCTGCCGTAAAAAAAAAAATAATGGCCACTTGAAAGTTTGATGAGGAACACTTCCACAAATTCATTTACAAAATTTATTAATATACATTGAACATGTAATGTAAGTAAATTTCGTAGTAAAATAATACAAAATTTCTCATTGTTTAAACGATGAAAAGAAACTCCAATGCATTACAAAAAACAAGATCATTTCTTTTAAACGGAATACTATTTACACGGCTAAAAGTGATCCGGGACTAAAAGCCAAAGAATGGTTGAAAAATGACGCAATTTTTTTCTTTAATCTTTCAGTTTTTTCTTTTGTTTTGGTAAAAGCTTTCTGAGGCAATTGTGAACATGAATCCTCACAGATTGATCGGACTGAATAGAAATCAAATTGCTGTTTTGCCAATTCTATTGTTCCAGCCGGCTCCCAACAGCCAGCCAACATTTAGCCTCGAAAGGGAAAACACATTTTCATCCTCGTCAATATCAATTTCCTTTGATAGCGTCATCCCTCCTGTATCCCAACATTCGGATATATCATGATATATGATCACTCATGATATGGACTGTGGTCTTCATGAACACCTCCGTCGAAATTGTTTTATAATGAAAAAGGGATAACTTTATTATTTTTTTTATTATCGAAGGATGTACGAAAGATCAAAGGCTTCCATTTTTTTAATTTATTATAAAACTCTTTTTCTTTTACATAAGCACGTGTAGCGAATTTCAAATATATAACGGTTTATATGCTTCCATCAATGTTTATCAACTACACTCCACTAAATCTCTACATTTTTTAAATCTATTTGTAAAGACTATTCTATTATGTCTGAGCATTACTTTTTATATAAATTATTTTATAATTAATAGAATTTTTTAGGGATTTATGTTAATGATTTGACATTTTACTGTCTCAGGCAATAGACCATATTAATTAAAAACGCACAGTTTATCATTGCTCACAAGATATAATAAAAACTTTTATCAAATATTTATCATGACATTTTTAAGAGTTAAAAAAACATTAAATAATACATGACGTGAGTTTGGGCATTTATAAAATTGTTTTCAAGAGAACAAAATATACCACGTTATCTTACCCTTAGGTATTCGCTCAAAAATACTTTTGTGGTAGCTTCTATAATGATTTGTAAAAAATTATGTGGAACAGTTTATTTCAATTGCTAAGTATTTGCACTAACTATGTTGGAAGATGTTGATTTAGTACGCCAAAAAAACCTTTAGTTCCAATTTGGTTCAAAATTTTTAAACTACGAAATTCCAGTTCGATTTTATAATAATTAAATTTAAATTTTTTTTCGATTTTTAATCCTACTAAAAAAGAAGAAATAACAAAAGTTTTGAATATTGACAAGAATATACTTTTGACCTTCAGTTACAAGGCGAGTCCGATACAATACACGAATATGGATTGATACAGCTCTGGTACATATCCATATCGTGCTTCAAAACTCAGTGAGAACTTAAGTGACTTTACTTTCAACAGTCCTCTATTTTTAGGCCAAGCAGAAGCTACAAGATGAGCGTTTTTTCTCTTCTGAACTCACATTTAACCACGATCTTCGAGCTAGGTTGTGACCACAGGTTATAGGTTATAGGACCAGAGATTTTTACAGCCTACCCATTTTCTTTTTAACTAAGTGGGACAATTAAAACCTACCTCATTCGAGGTATGGTAATGATCTAAGCATAAAATACAAGGTATATGATGTTTAAACTCGGTAAAGACCTAAAAAAGATTTGGTCAAACATACCTTGGGTATCAAAGTTTGTGAATGTTTCTGCGACCTTTCTACGAGACTCAAGGGGTAAGTAGAAGAGAAAAAATATTTACCTTATAAATTACTAAAGACAAAATAGAAACTTTGGTAAGACAAAACATTAGAACATTAAATAAAATAAACTGTTGACACGGTTGAGATCAAAGTACTGAACAAATTACTCTACTGTTTTGAAAAGAAGTCATAGCCGAGACACGTCGAAGATGATCTCTGCTGTCATGACGAGAACCACTCCTGTTTATCGCAGCACTAATGAAAAAATGCCCTATGTTTTAAAGATAAACCAACTTGACTTATATTAAATTATTAATTTATATAAGAAATATTTCTTATAACATGTTTTGACCAAGTATTGAAGGTATGATATGTCCAACTTCGTTTACTGCGTCCCGGGTATCTGCCTTATTGATTAAGATATAAAATATTACTATTTTTACACAAATACGCTTATATTTTCAATTAATATTAGGTAATAAAATAATAATGATATAACAGTTCATGAAAAACTCGATAGCCACTGCAATCCACGGAAAACAACCGCTGGCACCATTGAGCTTTTGGGTACATGTGATTAGTGACGTAACACTCTGGAGACCCTGCCTATTTACTAAACGTAAGCCTATATTTTATACCACCGTAAAGAATGGAATACTTCAATACTAAATGACTAAAATTATTATTAACATTTATATATATGTTTATTGTAATAATTAAAACAATTATAGAGAAATAAAAAAAAAAATATCTGTCTCTAATTAATCATTGTTTATTTTTTTCTTGATTTGGAATAGTTTTCCATAGTTTAGATGGCATATTCTTTAACATTGTTTTTAGCCTTACTCCCCTACATATCAATATTCCCAAAATAAACGTAATTTTTACTTCTGTTGTTTGTCTTAAGCTATTATTTTAAAAACTTATTCAGATTTACATTAATGTGTGTCAAATTTTTAAATGCGACTATCAGTATTAATATAAATCCGAATTAAATTAAATGGGCTATGACGTTTCATTTTCAATGCAATTATAAGTCTTTCCTCTTTGTAGGATATCCACCCTCAGTTGGTGCAAACTATTTCCTAACAAGAAGACACTAACCCTAGATTGCAAGGTGTACCAGATAGGTGGCAGCAGATAGGGTAGTTGTAACAATCACAACTATCTGAAGATGTAGAGACATGGTCAGCCGCAACGTCCTACCGCAACCACTCGGCCACTCAGCCTGTATTAATGCTCCCTGTAGCGCGAACAAGGGCTATTGTACTACTGGCAACATAACGCTAGTAAATCATCCATGAAGATTTATAAATCCGGCCATTATATAGTCCAAGGATTAATCGGTATAAATGATTTTTTTCCTTAGGAAAGGATAAAACTTTAAAATCCACGGAAGTGCAATTTATTCTTTAATATATAAATTTATAGGTTATTTTAGAAAACTTTTTTTTTAAACTTATTTCTAAAAATGACGGAAGTTTCAAATTATAAAAATAATTTTAAAAATAAGTGCAATACGCGTACCAGGTTAGATAGAAGCAAGGTTGAAAAAAAAAATAGTAAAAGGTTGCAAATTTAGAGACTCCCGACTCTGGAAATACTAATTAAATTTTAAATTAGAATGATTCACTATTTCTTAGCGATGATGATCACAACCATATTATTTGAGAGCATATCATGTTTGATTGTATAAACAAATTTAGATATACATTTGTAATGAACCCTAACCCTGGATATGTCACTGGTTAATTCGTTTTGCATTTTATTTATTATATATATTTTTTTCAACTGGTTTAGTAATCATTGCTGATTTTCATTTATTATTAATTTTGTTACATAACTTTTATAAATTATTTTTAGAAAGGATTTGACTTTTATTTTTGTTCATTTATAGGTATTTTTCATTTAGCTATGATATGCTGTGTTTTAATTAGTTTCATGTAAATTATTGTATAGAGGTGTGAATGTGTAATTGTTTAATTGTTGCTTAAATTTAATTTTCTTCCTCTTATGCATAAATTATTTTTTTATTGTTTGGTCAGTTTTATTTTATTATATTTTTGATATAGATTTATACTTGTATTTGTATAGATCATAATAGTATTTTCTTTTACTTATATATTTCTTTATTATTATTAATTTTAATTTAATTCTTTTAATTCAGTGAGCACTATTGCTAACATTTATAGTTTTTTTTTTTATAATTTTTCTATTTTGTTCTTCAATTTCTGTATATGTATCGCCCTATCTCTCTATTACCTATCATGGGTAAAATCCTAGAAAAACTCATTTTTAAACGCCTACACCACATCCTGGATACCAATCCTATCCCTGATCACCAGTTTGGATTCCGAACATCCCACTCTACTATCCAGCAATGTCATCGTGTGGTGGACGTAGTCTCGTCTTCTTTGGAGCGCGGAATGTACAGCGCCGGAGTCTTATTCGATGTAGAACAGGCTTTTGATCGAGTCTGGTACCCGTGACTGTTTTACAAACTCCGTAAATTCCTACTTCCTACATGCTTTCTCATTGACAAATTATTCCAAGTAAACCACAATGGTTCCTATCCATCCCTCCATTCTCAGTCCGTTGGTGTTCCTCAATGTAGTATCCTTGGTCCCATCCTCTACACCGTCTATGCAGCTGATATTTCAACTAATCCTAACACACTATCCTCACCACGTATGCCGATGACACATGTGTGCTCGCAGTTAATAATAACCCATTAATTGTATCCCAAACTTTCCAATCCCATATCACAGCCCTCGAAGAATGGTGTCGTAATTGGAGGATTAAAATAAATTCCATCAAATCACCTTTACCCTTCGTCGTAAACCTACCGACTGCCCAATAGTTTTCTTTAATAATATTGCTCTTACCCCTGTTGCATAGATCTGCTACCTTGGACTAAATCTGACAAACGATTAACCTGGAATCGAACACAAGACTGAAGTAAACCACAATGATTCTTATCCTATCTTTCTGACTCCTACATTTCAAGAGTATGCAATGCACCAAGGAGTATTTTAGCCTTACCACCAGACACTATTAGGACCTTTTTTTTTCTCGTCTTTAAACAAATTTTCAAAGACTAACTTGTAATTTGCTTGTCACCAGCTAGAAATTTAACAATCTTCTATTAATAAAACCGTTCATCAATTCCCATTATCCTAAAATCTTTCACAACGTCGTGTAATTGGACGGTTTTAATAGAATCTTGAAGAAAATTCTAAACAAAAATCATTATAATAAAAGAAAAATTAAATATTGCTGAGAAATAGTGTAGTTTTTCATTATAAAAATAGTCAATTTT
>NW_027111476.1:119530-122415 GCF_000696795.3 Halyomorpha halys
TCTAAACTTCCAACACATTGCAAAAGACTGATCTACATGCCTGTAATAAGGCCAATCTGGACATAGGGAGTTGAGCTTTGGAGCATCACTAAACCTTCGAATTCCTCTCGTATTGAATCCTTTGTTCAAAATTCAAAATCCTTCGTAAAATCCTCAATGCTCCTTACTTTGTCACAAATAAAATCATACCTAAAGACCTTAATGTTCCCTATGTAACCGAACCAGATATCACTCCTTCCATTATAAACTCCCTAACCACTCAAACCCCCTAGTTTCTAACCTTGCATCCTCTTCCATTCCTGACAATCCTCCGAGGTGCCTGAAAAGAAGATGGCCACGAGACCAGCTAATGTAAAATGTCATTAGAGTGCTACTAATGGGTAGTTGTTCTACACGCCTGTAACACTCCATTTTAACTTAGATCAAATTTACTGAATGTATTATGTAATATACAGATGTAAATTTCAATAAAGATATTAAAAAAATAAATAAATAATTTCAGGAATGAACCAACTATCATGTTGTTTCTCTTTCATAATGGATTGAGGAAAAATCAAGTAGTAACGAAATTACGAATTCCATTTTCCACAATAAATTTATTTAGTTTAAATAAACAAACCACACCAAAACAACTCAAAATGAAATGATTATCTTTTTCACACTAATTCTGAATGAATATTCAGATTTTATATATATATTATATACAAATTTGTAATATAACCCAACTTATGTATTGTTTCAAATACCCTTTCTTCTTTTATTAATTTTTGTAAGCACATCAGTAGTATATTTGAACATTTTAGCGTATTTGTGTGATAAAAGTAATATTTTAAACCACAGTCAATAACCAGGACGTAGTTAACAAAGTGGGACTTATCTAGGCTATATAACTTGAATACTTGTTCAAAACATGTTTTAAGAAATGTTTCTTATGTAAATTAAATAATTAATTTTATGTAAGTAGAGTTGGTTTATCTTTAAAAAATAGGGCACTAAAAGAACATTGAAATGTTTTTTCATTATTGTTACGCGAAACAGGAGTGGTTCTCTTCATCATGACAGCAGAGATCATCTTCGACGTGTCCGGCTATGGTTTTTTTTTAAAACAGTCGAGTAATTTGTTCAGTGCTTTGATCTCAACAGTGTCGGTAGGAAATAAGTAATTATTGTATACATCTTATAAATTGTTTCAAATATTTTTTTTACATAATTTTAATTTAATAATATTAAATATCTATCTTTCTTATGTTATTAAGTTTTGTAAACACATTAGTAGTATATTTGAACTTTTTAGCTTTGTTATTGTTATTATTAATTTTTTGCTACCTATTTTTTTTCTGCATACGCAACGATTTTTTATTTTATATGCGTATTCTGTGGGCTTTCGCTGCATAAACATATATTTATTGTTCTCAGGATTTATTTAACAATTTTCGATTGATGTGTTCAAAAATAATTTTTATCTTCTCTATATAGATAAAGTTCCAGCTATAATTTTTTTTTTAAAAATCAATCTTAAATAATCTATAACTTCATATATTAAAGAATAAATTACACTTCGGTGGATTTTAAAGTTTTATCCTTTCGTTAAGAAGAAAAATCATTTTTTCATGGATGATTTACTAGTGTTATGTTACCAAGAGAACAATAGCCCTTGTTCGCACTACAGGGAGCATTAATATTAACAAAATATGCAATTACATTTATATACACACACATAAATAATTTATGTGGAGTCCTAGAGTACAACTGATTAAATTTATTTATTGTAATTTACAACTGTATACAAATATACACATCTGGTAAATTTGCTGAAAGTGATATTATGACATTATACAAACATGTGGAGAATTTACTGATTGATAAAACTCCAAAAACATTTCTAAAGGAGAAGATCTCGAGTACATCTTCTTTTCAGACGCCTAGAAGGATTATTAGGTAGTGAAGGAGAAGTCAGGTTAGAACAGAGTTGGTTTGGGTGGTTGGGAAGTTTATTATGGAAGGATTGGTATCTGGTTCTGGCCAAATCGGCAACATAGGGGATATTGAGGTCCTGATGGATGAATGTTAAATGCGTAAGAGATCCTAGCGGATTTTCTGAGCAACTTGTTTAGTAACCTTTCCTTCCAAAACTTTACGTTATTGTTTACTTTAAGTTTTGATTAAAGTAATTTATTACAACTTGCCTAAATTGAGTGAAAAGTGGAAATTGTGTGAAAGTATGGCTCCTCAGGGCCTTGTTGATCTTATAATTGTGGAGAAGAGAATCCAGATGAGCTAATTGACAACTATCATTACACTACTATTATTGTCATCTATTGCTTTATTAATTATAAAAGCATTTAGAACAATTCAACACAAATTACGAGCAAGTAATATGTATAATACTACATTGCTTTTTACTACGACAACAAACAAAATTATGACGAGCTCAGCTGGTCTGTTGCGCGACATCATTCTCCATTTAACAGACCTTGTAACAGACTTTCAACCATGTTATATGTTATATCGTTTTAACATGGTAAAAGAAGGAAATAATTCTCCTTTTAACATTTCTAGAGGAGAAGATCTCGAGGCTATCTTCTTTTCACACGCCTAGGAGGATTATTAGGTAATGAAGGAAAAGCCAGTTTAGAAACAAGTGGATCTGGGTGGTTGAGAAGTTTATTATGGAAGGAACTGTATCTGGTTCTGGTCAAATCGGCAACATAGGGGACATTTTATTTGTGACAAAGTAAGGAGCATTAAGGATTTTACGAAGGATTTTGGACTGTAAGGATTGGATTCGAGAGGAATTGGATGGTTTAGTGAAGCTCCATAGCTCAATTCCGTATGTCCAGATAGGCCTCATAATAGTCATGTAGATCAGTCTTTTGTAATGGATT
>NW_027111476.1:123850-141559 GCF_000696795.3 Halyomorpha halys
GATATAAATATACAACGGAGTTTATTCCAAATAAAGGAAAAAGGAACAAGGAAACTTTAGAAATATTACAAAGTTTATTTTTAATTTAGAGAGAAATTCAATGAATAATTAAACGACTAAAGCTCATTAAAATATTTTTATGTTACCAGTTCACGATATATTAACAAAGCAATAATTTTCATTAGAACAATAACAAGGTTTCAAAAAAAAAATAGTTCATTAGGTTTATGACCGGCTACAACCATTTTTCATAACCAGGCAAAACGTACTGAGACGCAGAGCAAAATCTTGTTTGAAGTCCCTTCATCTCATTGGGAGGGTAGATTTACAAAGATTAGAAATTTTTGAATTTCTCAAATTTTATAACTTTATCACTTTTAAAGGTAATGTAATACAAAAAAGCGTAAATACATATATAATAGAACACTAAAAAAAACCAATAAAATATTTCATTTTTCTATTTTCAAAACTTTTTGAACGAATTTAGTATTTTTCGTAGGAAAATGATTTGTTTTTATTTAAAAGATATCCCTCCATATTCCTCTCTCAAAATATTTCTACCCATCTTTGATTTCTCCTACTAAATAAACAATGATGATCCTGTTGAGACTTTGAGTCTAAAGACTGAATATAGATCTTCGACATACTTTCAAAGTTAATTTGGGAATCTACATACACTAAGAAATATATTTAGGTAAAAACAAAATGGAGTTGTATATTTCCTCCTTCTTTCCAATAAACAATGAAAAATCAATAAAACCCAGTCTAAAAATTAATTTTTGATAATACTGATAGATAATCTATCATTAATAGATATTTTGATACATGAAAATATTCGCAATCTGTGACTAGTTAATATAAATAATGTTTTCGTTTGTATAAATACAAATTTTTATAATATAAGAAGGTGGTCAGGGTTGCGCTAAAAAAAAAAAAAAAACGGTTTTTTACCTCAACCCTGACAATCTTCTTATATTTAAGTTTTACGGTCAACTATATATATTAAAAATTTGTATTTATTCAATATTTTTGATTATTTAGTATTTCTTATACATTTTGCATAGTAAGAAATACTGATGTATGTTATTTGGTCGCCTAAAATAAGTTTAGATAAACATATATTTGACACAACTTAACTGTCATGAAAGTGATTACTTTAATGTGTAACAGCCTAGCTTGAGGCTGAGAGCTTTCAGCGAATGTGGGTTAACCAAATGGAAACTTTATGAGGAAGTATTAATAAAATTTCCCGAAGGGGCAGAGAAAGCTGAGGAAGTGAAGTATTCATACTCTTTCATGAAAGAGGGAGTACACAATGCAACTTTAAGTTCCATTGCTCCACCACGGAGTTTGCCTTTCTCTTGTGACCGACCCGATGCTCTCGGATTGCTAATACTTCGCTTTCGTTTTCTGTTTAAAATATTTATACTTTATTGTCTTGTATTTTCCGAATTACTATAGCCACAGAATCGTAAGTAAAAATAGTATGACTTCGTCTAGCTAATAAATAATACCTGTAAGTCATTCCTGACTAACCTGTTTATTATTGGATGCGAATTTAAGTTAATAAAAAGGTCGAATTGAACTGTGATTTAGAACTATTATTTAACAGTATTATTGCTGTTCCGGTTAACCTACGGCAACCGAAAGGTTGAAGTGGAGGGGGCACCATCAAACATCATGGCATAATAGCCTACAAGATATAGTAGCGCCCCAAGTGGCCAGCAGCCAAATCTCACTTCCTCCAGCACTCTCAGTGAAGAGAAGCATCCCAGACAAAAGCGGGTGAGAGCCATCTTGTCTTGAGAAGCAGTTCATCATTTTCTTTGTCTCTCATCAGGAATCCACCATGAGTGAGTAAAACTCTTGGAGTTGTTCCCAGCAGTAGAGAGGAGGGAGGCTTAGAGATGCAGAGGGAAGAAAGAACCACGAGTAAGTCCACCTACCAATAATTAACATGCACCACCACTTGGCAATCATCATCAACCACCTCAACTTCATATCTACAATTTCCATAGCCCTATCATTCAAAATTTTACTAACCATTTGATCACAAATGTTTTCTTTCGGCCACCCACTACACCATCTGTAACTTAACAATAGAATTTTATTCTTCATTTAACCATATTCATTTTTCATTTATAAAGTCCACTTCAACCCAACCACCAAACCAAAAATGAAGTGTGTCCGGCAATTTCAGTTGAGGGCATACTTCATATAATTGCCATAGCATAAATAATGCACTTTATTCCGTATCTACACCAACTATATAGTTAAGAATTTCCAAATCTGTGAAATTAACAAAATTATTTATTAAAATTGTTGCATCGTTACTTACTCAAATGACCAATTTAGCACAAAAAAATACGGTGATTGGTTTGATTTATTTTTGTTTTTTATTCGATATGGTACTTAATTAGACAGATTATGACGCAGGTAGCATTTAAGAAATTTTTTTGCTTAGAACCGTGAGAAATGCAAAGAATTTTGTCAAATAATCTTAGGTGGTAGTATTTTATGACGAAGATACAGTAAATCATGACAAATTATTTTCTCTCGAAATATATGGCGGAAAAAATTGAATAAAACAACAGGAATATTTCAATTTTATTTTATTTAATGTGAGAATAAACTCCGCTAATGGTGGTTGTTTTCGTTCAATACCTCCCTAAAATATTTTCAAAAACCTCAAGGCAACTTATTTTTCGACTACAAAGGATTCGTTGAAAATTTGGTTGATCATTGCATTAATTAGGGTTTTAAAGTTTAAAAATTCCAAATAAATAAATTGTAATACATGATTACTGGAGAATATAAGTAGTGTATAAGATACCGTATAAATTGGTAGTGTATAAAATACCTGAAAAGATACCAGTCAAAAAGTTTAACCATCAGTTATGTTTTGTAAACACTATACCAATGTGATATACGCTCAATTCCAATGTAACATAAACGCACTTTCATATGTTTGAAGCAGCAAGACATTATCTTAAACACTACAAGTTATTAAAATTTGTTAGTTGATTTCAGTCATTAATTATTATTGAATAAAAAACATCTTCAATTCACTACTTGAAGATTAAATTTATTTTACATTCAGCTTACATGGAGTAAAATGTTAAATTAACAATGCATTTAGATCTTCTTTATGATATTTATTCCTATTTTAGAGTCGAAAACGCCATTTTTAACCTCTGAATACATACTATAATTTGAGGTTGAAAAAAATTCAATGGGGTACTATGTAGATAAAAATTCTAAAATTATTTTAGATAATATATAAATAATTAATATTTTTAGCAAAAATATTTTTTATAAAACGTTCATATAATACTTTCATCAACTCGTATCTTCAATAAAGAAGACCGATGTTGTACAAAGAGGAATTGAAAATTTCAATAATGATTAATGACGCAGTAGCCTCAATCGGTTCTACCAGGTTCGATTCGCGTCGTCCATACACGTGAGAACATAGCTTCGCTACATGTACCTCGATTTCCTATTCGAAACATCGGGCACGCTGGCGCCGGGCTAAAAACTGTCCTACTTTGTTGCATGCAAAGGATTTTTGGTGCCCACTGCTTCTTGGATTTATTTTCTCTGTCTCCTCTCGGTTGTTGCAACTCTCTCCTCGCACTCTCTTATTTTCCATGAAACTGAAATAGTCCTCTGGTGGCAGTAAACAACTCTCATTAGATGCTAACATGATATGACTATGAACAGTAAACAAGAGAGAAGATAGGCAAAAAGAAGAACGGAAGAAGAAAATAAATGAATGAGACAAATTTTGTTTTAAAATAACTTCCGACCTACGCAATCGTTACAGGGTTTTAGCACCACTCACGTGACAGCAGACTTCTAAAAATGGGTAAAAGGTAGCGGAATAACAGTCTCTGAATGCGATAACAAGATTGGTTTATTGACGGAGTCTTTACACTCTAAAGCTGATATGGTTCTCGATCAGCTGATATAGCCCTCCGTCAGCTAATACATACACACATATATAATTATGACATAGGCAGACTCACCATTTTTTTTAACAGTAATATAAAATCTATGCTAGGTATCCAATAATAACCATAATGTAAATAATGATTCTGTGACATATGATAGATAAGTGATGCAATGTAAAGTGATAAAAATGTAATTTTTACTTAAAATATATTAACTTACTTGCTATTAAATTATAAAATTTACATGATGTCATCTCTAGTTATTTATTAATAACTCTCGTTTTTAAAATATATTGAATTTTATTCTTGATAAAAATTATATTCATGAATTTTTGTAAACATCTTCATATATCGTTTGGTTACTGTGTAAGGAGACAATAATTCGCATATCAGGTCGACTTATAATTAGGTAGGATAAGAAAATTCTCTCAAGGGAAAAGTAGATAAGAACAGTGATGCTCTTAAGGTCCAAAGGGGTCGTGTCGGAAACTGGAGAGCTAAGAAAGTTGCTCAAGAAAAAGTTTCTAGTTACTGCTCAAAGTATAAATGGATCTTAACATGTGAAGCATTGTCCAATGGAGTACTTAAAAAGCATAAATTGTGATCAGTTATTGTACTGAATCCAATTTATGGAATTTCCACAACTAGCGAAATCGGATATTTAAAAAAAAATTAAAATTATCCTTAATATGTTTTCAGTCATGAGAAAAATACAGTAATAAAGAATTTCCAAAAATTACTAGCTCACTTACAGGAAAATTATTTTTTTTGTTTAATTATGATGGTCATGGTCATTGTTCTCATCATTGTTGAGCTATTCCAAAAAATGCTCAGAAACTTTGTAGGCTTTCACACTACACTCTTTAATGCTACATATTGGTCCACAAAATTCCCTTTACAATAAAAATTCTCACACACCATCGTAATAAACAAACCTAACCAAAACTGTAACACGGTTGACACAACATAGAATTGAAATATTATCTATTCATTATATGTTTTAACATATTAGTGGAAATGATGAAATCAATTAAATACATTTTTATTTACATCAACACCACTTAATTATATCATTCTAAGAACATTTGGTAATTTCGCATTTCTAAACATGGCAAGTTAAGCAACAAATTAAAGTTTTTAATTACACGCTAAATGTCTATAATAATAGTATAAATGTTTTAGATAACGAACTTGAGTGCTGATTGTTAAATTTTTTTAGTATTAGTTTCACTTTCTCACATTCAAAAGTAGGGAATATTTATTTCATGTAGAAAAAAAAATATCCTCAGAAACGCATATTTTCTTTCTTATATTACGTTTAAAACATAAGGAACAATTTTTTTTTTATTTTTAGCGTTTTTGTCTGTATTCATTTAACTTCGTATTCAAGTTTGATTTAATTGATTAATTCAATGCAATAATTGATTACATTGTGGGAAGTGGGTATTCCACTACTCATTTTAAGACATGTATATGAACAATTTCCTATTAGTTGTGTAATTACCCCTTAGGTTCATTAAATTAACATAGCCTCAACATAGCTTTTGCTACAGTTTAGGGAACGAGTTGTTTAGTTACAGTTGGATTAGAGAAGCAAGAAATGGTGTGATTGACAAGGCCCAATTGTGTAAGCAAGTGGTTCGACAGATTATTAAGTTTATTGGAACATTAATAGATGACTATATGTGATTAATTGCAGAAAGATGGTACTGGTGGTGGTCCAGATAAGTACAAAAATAGCAGACCATCAATTTTTTAGTTAATCTCGCATATAAAGGAACTTGTATAAAAAATAATATATCAAAACAAAAAAAGGAATGAAGTACACTAAAAAAAAAATACGTATATATATAAAATATGAATAGAATAATAATAAATAAAAATAAAAAGTACAATAATGAGTGATAAAATTGAAATTTCCAATTCTATCATTTGTCGAGGTGGTTGTATTAGATGTTAGATGGTTCTAACTCCAACTGAAGATGTGAAGTACTCTAAACCAGAAGGATGGAAACTATGCTCTGCAGGGAACGAAACTGCTGTCACGAATAGGTAGGTAACTCCAACGGGAACGAGCCTTATGACCTTGCACATAGGCAATTTTGCTCTGCAGGGAACGCGCCTGCAGTCGCGGAAGGGTAGGCAAGTCCTATAGGAACGAGCCGTAGGTTCTTACAAAAGGAAGCAAGGTTTAGAAATAAGCTGAGATCCAGAGAAGGCAGGGTGAAATAAAAATCCAACGTAGATTTCCAAAAGCAGTATAGAATGTACTGATCCACTATGTACATTATTACTCACTGCCTCCTAAGGGTAAAAATTCCATAGGGCAAAATTTCCACTGAGGTCTTCTAATTTCTTCTTAGTCAACTCTCTGGCCCTTTAAACTCTCTCGAGAGATGGTACGCTTAAAAAATTCGCTTTTATTGGATCAGAAGATTACTTTGTAATATTTATTGATTCTAATTGTGCATGTAAGAATATTATAACTAATAAATAGTTATTAATTTGTACAATCGAATTATTTACAATAAATATACATTTAAATATATGATATATAAATATATGTTTGCCTGAGGATTGGTGTTGTTCTCGTTTCGACAGCTATTTAGCGTTGCCTCAGTGGGTAACGGTGTAACTAACAGACAGTATCGTGGTCGCTACCCACTTATAATATGCAATGTTTGTATCTAGTCCTTATTTACCCTTAATGAAGATCTGTAAAATGGACCGTATAGTTTGGTACCAATAAATATTTATTTCTGTTATTTTGTGTATTATTCTTGGACGCCTCCTGGACTATCTTCCTACAGGTTATTAATTGTATATTGAATAGATACCGCAGTGATGAGATCTTAATAATAGTACAAATAAGGCTGATTTACTCCACTTTTGGTTTTATTTTTAAAGGTACGTGTTTTAAAACAATTAACGTATACAGATGTTTTTTCTCAAATGTGGCTCTTCTACAGGCTATTCCAATGCTAGCAGACTCATACTGCTTACTGTTACGAACAGTATTAAAAAAATCTATTTAAATTATAAAATTAATCAATTAAATTATAACAAAATGGTTTATTTTCTAAATTAATAACTAATAAACTACTTAATGAAAATGTTTGTTGTATTTGGTTTAAACTGATTTTGATTTTATCTAATGCAACTAATATTTTTAAGTAACAATATATCTCGTTATACTAATATTTCAAAACTCTTCCCTGAAGATTTACTAAAGTGAAATAAAAACACGATTCCTTCTGATTTCGAGGAATTTGACACGATATCACAGAGTTTTCCACTAATGAATAAATATTCAAGAATGAACGCACAGATGTTTCCCAATCATTTAATTGACAATAACAATAATATTTTAAAGATTCTGAGTTTAGTATGGTTAAATAAATTAGCTTGGCAGTAATGGAAACGGGTGCACTCATAAATCGGCAATATGCTGGTGAGCGAGGATGTATAGCCTGCCGCCACCGGGACAATGCTCACTGCACAAATAATGGTCGCTCTTGTCGCCGCTACTATGCCAACATGCTTAGCGATAACACTTTCGAATACTGCATGCTTTGGCCACCCACTCTAAACATAGTGCAGATTCGAACCTGTATCCACGCGATGAACGAATCACACATGAGATATCCGAAACTTCAGAGTTAAATTGGAAAATTGTAATTATACATTATCCCCCCTTGAAAAAGTTTTGTTTCCTATCATTGGCCGACAGGTGGAGGTATGAAGGCAGCAAACCCGTTGTGAGTTGTTGGCATTGAACCAACGAGTTCAATAAGTCTTTTTTTAAATGAATACTGTAAGAAAAAAAAAAACATGTTTTTTTCTATTGTATTATATCATATATAAATATGTAATTTATATATGTCCGATTAGTGATTAGTATGTTGTGTAATGCAGCAACCTGATGTATTTGGGCAGCATGAATGAATAAAACATTTTTAAAAAAAATTGACCACACCCCCCAAACCATCTTCTCGTATATATACATCCTACATATCATTGAACAACGTAAAATTAGGGTGTTAATATCAATTGATAACCCAAAGTTGTACAATATACACATTCTCTGTTCCATTTCTTGCTTCACCAACTGCTTGTTAATATTTAAATAATTTCAGCAATATATTGTTCACTGGATCAACTTTATTTGTCTCTACCAATGTTACGTTTGTTGTTTTTATCGTATACATTTTAAATTAATATTTTGTTTCATATTCCGCGAAAAAAAGGTTTCTATATAAAACAGATCCTAATGCAATAGAAGGGAAAGACAATTATTAATAAAATACAAAAGAGTTAATTAAAATTACTAAAAAACACGCCTTTGTTTCTTGGAATATGTATGATAAAATATCACTTGCTTTCATTTATAGCCGTCTACAATAAAAATAAATAAAGGAAAGAGGAATATGAAATACGTTTTTAAAATAATTATTCAAAGCAAATAAAATCACTGTGGCCATCCCAACTAAATCTTTGTTGCTAATTGCTTTTACGTATGCATACATGGACTGTTTTTTTTGTTATATTAAAAATTTTTGGGCTTTTCAACAATACAAATATATTTTTTAATTGAATAGCGGACTATTTTAATTGTCTAAATTTTATTTGTAGTTTTGATTAATTTTATATTATATTTTATTATATATTTATTAGCTCAATCCAATATATAATATTACTATTCAAGGGCAATATACATCATCGGATATCAATTTTGAATTATTATTTATTTTTGATAATTTTATGACTTAAAAACTTGAATTACTTTTCTGCACACCAAACGATATTTTGATATTCGCAATTCGCTCTAATCTCAGCCCATATATTTGGGCGCAAAAAACGGACAAAGGTTCGAATCAGAAAGTTAATGAAAAACTCCATTCTTCAAGTTTGATAACCGACTCATCAAACTGCAATCCAATAACTTCTCCACTTCTTATGAAGGCAATATTTACTCACTCTGTAAGAATTCAAGTATCATAGTTATCGATAGTTTTATCCGTGATAGTCCTTAATAACGTGTTTTCGCGTGGATTATTTTACGACGAACTATCTGAACATGGTAAATATTACTTTTTTATGAACTATTTTCGATTGATTAATTCTTTCTTTTTGTGCTTTTAAGGTTGTTTATTGTAATAAACATGTTTATAAAAAGTTTAGAAAATTACTATATTAAGAAATAATATATTATTCTCTTTCACTTCCTCCTTCGTTTTTGTTGTTGCTTAAAACACAATAAGTAAAAAAAATTGACTATTTTTATAATGAAAAACTACACTATTTCTCAGCAATATTTAATTTTTCTTTTATTATAATGATTTTTGTTTAGAATTTTCTCCAAGATTCTATTAAAACCGTCCAATTACACGACGTTGTGAAAGATTTTAGGATAATGGGAATTGATGAACGGTTTTATTAATAGAAGATTGTTAAATTTCTAGCTGGTGACAAGCAAATTACAAGTTAGTCTTTGAAAATTTGTTTAAAGACGAGAAAAAAAAGGTCCTAATAGTGTCTGGTGGTAAGGCTAAAATACTCCTTGGTGCATTGCATACTCTTGAAATGTAGGAGTCAGAAAGATAGGATAAGAATCATTGTGGTTTACTTCAGTCTTGTGTTCGATTCCAGGTTAATCGTTTGTCAGATTTAGTCCAAGGTAGCAGATCTATGCAACAGGGGTAAGAGCAATATTATTAAAGAAAACTATTGGGCAGTCGGTAGGTTTACGACGAAGGGTAAAGGTGATTTGATGGAATATATTTTAATCCTCCAATTTCGACACCATTCTTCGAGAGCTGTGATATGGGATTGGAGAGTTTGGGATACCATTAATGGGCTATAATTAACTGCGATCACACATGTGTCATCCGCATCCGTTGTGAGGATAGTGTTAGGATTGGCTCGGATGTCAGCTATATAGATTGTGTAGAGGATGAGAGCGAGGATACTGCCTTGAGGAACGCCAGCGGTCTGAGAATAGAGGGATGAATAGGAATCATTGTGGTTTACTTGGAATAATCTATCAATGAGAATGGAATAATGATGAGAAAGTATGCAGGAGGTAGGAATTTACGGAGTTTGTAAAACAGTCCCGGATGCAAGGCTCGATCAAAAGCCTGTTCAACATAAAAAATACTTCCGCGCTCCTAAAACGACGGGACAACATCCACCACATGATGACATTGCTGGATAGTGGAGTGGGATGTTCTGAATCCAAACTGGTGATCAGGGATTATATGATTGGAATCTAGGATGGGTTATAGTCGATTCCAAATGGGTTTTTCGATATGATGATGGGTATTCTGCTGGCTTTTGGGATTTGGGAGTCATTTTAACAATAGATAATTTCCAAGGGTCAAGAAAATATGTGGAATAGATTACGACGTTATATATGTAGGATGGATTTCCGAGAATAAAGTTTTAGGATGTGGGATGTTATTAGGTCGTATCCAGGAGCTTTGCGGGTATCTAATCTTTGAATAATACTACATATTTCAGAAGAATGAAATGCTTTAGGTTGGAGGGTCATTTACAGTGGAATATTTAGTTCTGCTTCAATATATTCAAGGTGAATTGGGTGAAGGATATCAGGATGTAGAATAAAAGTTTTAGAGGGGTGTTTTCGTCAGTTCTGGTATAGGTTTGGGATTCGGTGAAAAGTGGGTGGATAAAATCTTTGAAATTCAGCAGTTTTTTATTGGCCTATGTAATGATTTGTCAGTAGCTGTACGATTTTCAGTAAAGTAATTAAATTTTGAATTTTTTATTTTCTAATTTCTACTTTTAGATTGTTAATCAATTTGGTGTAGTACGTT
Organism: Halyomorpha halys; assembly: GCF_000696795.3. Lineage (NCBI taxonomy): Eukaryota > Metazoa > Arthropoda > Insecta > Hemiptera > Pentatomidae > Halyomorpha > Halyomorpha halys. The sequence goes on from NW_027111476.1 coordinate 134,640, forward strand.
TTGTTGTTGAATATCTGGTCCTATGCCACTACTATCTTGCCCAGTGTTTTCCCTCAATAAGATACAAATATGCTGTGGCAGGTTATTTTTTATATTGTAATTATTTCTATTTGTCGAAATGTTGTCAGTTATACTTTTTCCTATTGCTGACGTGAGCTTCAATAGCTTCGTCAATGTCTCCAGTCGAATGTTTAAGTCTAGTTTGGTTTTCAGGTCACATTTAAAGTTGTTCCAGTCACCCCTTCTGTAATCAATGGGGGAGCCGAGGTCTTAGGTTCGAGGCTTGAATGTAAACAAAGCAGAACTGGACTGTGATCTGATGAAAGGTCATCCAGGGATTGAACAATCGCTTAGGGGGGAGAAATCTTGGAGGTGATAAATTTGGAAAGGATTTCAGAGCGCTTTTTGAGGGATGGAGGCCAATAAGTAGGATTTTTGAGCGAGAGAAAAGAATAGGAATAGGAGGTGGAAACACGGGATAGGATTTCGTCCAACGGCAGTTGGATGTTCGGCATCCCCATCGTTGGTGCTTAGCATTGTAGTCTCCTCCAGCAATGAAGCGCGGTCCGAGGGTTCGGAATAAGGAATCGAGGAGGTTATAAGAAAGGTTATAACAGGAGGACTGTATACAGCTGAAAAGGTAACATGGTAAGGGCGAGTTGAAATGATAACAGAGGTTGATTTGATAGCAGCAGCTGGATTGGAAGGGAGAAGGGAGTGGGGTAAGGATTTGTGGATAAGGAAGCAAGAACTAGAATGGGGAGTGTTATCTGGGTTGTCTGATATATAAGTGATGTAGTCACGTATGTAAAAGCGTTTTCTTTGTGTGAAATGAGTTTCAGTCGGTAGGGCTATGTCAATGTGTTTATCATGTAGGAATAAGTCGAGATGATTTTGTAGGCCATTGGGATTCCATAACAAAAAGCTAGGGGCTTTGTGCTCATCGTAGAAAATTAAGCGGAATTTCGGATAGAATTTTTGTGAGAAGGTCAATGAGGAGTTGGATAGTCTCTTGAAGATCTTTCACGAATGATATAAGGATAGTTGTTACACCATTGGATTTTTGAAATGAGGGTATGGATCTGGAGCTTGTGATGGGTAATTTAAGGTTTAGCTGTCCGATCATTTTGGATTTTAGTCTTAAACTTCTGCAATAAGGATTTTTGGGACTCTGAAATAAACTGGTTACTTTTAAATCCAAGGGAAACAGATAAGTGAAAAAACAAATGAAAAAGGGCAAAACGAGTGTTATTAAACTAAACTAACAAATCGCTGTATTTTTTTTCCAATCAAAGCTAGTGCAGAATATTTTATGAATTATAATTATTTAATGATAATTATTGATATGTTTAAGAATAATTACTTCAAATGTAGTTTTTTTTTTTAACAAAGCAATGAAGAGTGTAAAAATAAACAAAGATCTAGTAAGTAAATATAAACAATAATGCAATTATAAAAATTGGAAAATTATGAGACTAAACAAATTTATAAAAAATAATGAAGATTCTAATAGCAATCATTACTTAAAACATTTTTCATTTTAAGTTTTATAAGGACGTATTATCAACTCACTTAAATCTAAACCTCAGAAAGGCTCTATGCATTTGGGGATCAGATGGGCCAAGTAGCAAACATTTGGACTCACGTATCAAATAAATAGACATTCCGAAGAGGATTGGAAAGGTCTAAGAGAAGGAGGTACGGTACTGGTAAAAATGGATAGCGCCAATACCAACTTAAAAATTAAAGCTCTACATTTAACTTGATTGGTTTCTTGAGTGCTCTCAATCCAACTCACCAAATAAGGCTATTCTTTTTCATACGAGTACTAAACTTCTTACCTCTTGTCTAAAATTGGAGGCTCTCTTGCTCTCTACTTTCCTCCTCCTATCTTACATATAGCACCAATCGGTAAGGGAAAATCCGAATATCGTCTGCCTCCACAAATTATCCATATTTCATTTTGAATTGCATTCAATGGTTTTTTTTTCTCTTCTTTTTATTATAAATAATTCAATGCTAAAAATACTAATAACTAATAAATAAATAAAGAATAAGTAATTTGTGTTAGCATATAAAAGGTATTAACATGGGTTCCAAGAGTGTAAATTCAACTTTCTAAGAGTTATAATAACGTTAGTTTTGGATAAAATTGCGGAGAATTTAAACTATTGAATGCATATAGAGCAAAGGGGAAATAAGCTAATATAAAAGATTTTTTCTCGCATCCTTGGTCGCATTGGCAAGAACCCTCCGATACTTTTCGATCTAGAGTCAACTTAAACCAATTTCATTTAAATCAGTGATGCCACGTGCGTAACATATCTTGTAGGTGAATTGCAAATTAAAAAAATATCATCTTGCAGGAAGATAGTCAGGGTGGCGGTCATTAAAGGTATCAAAATAGTAAAAGAAAACTATGAATTTTTAATAAACGTTACACCCCAATTTGCAGAGCTAAATGAAAAAACAAGGTACAAACGTTATAGAATAGAGAGATCATTAAATTAAAAAACATTTCAAGTTCAAGTTTTATGTGTTAATAATGTATATAAAAAAGAAATAATAATAATATAAGGAAGAATACATGTAGGTGGACAAGTTAATTAAGATAATTAAATATAAGGATATAATTATATATAATTAAGGATAAGTAAATTTTTACTTAACGAGATTGACTTTGGGATCAGGATCCTTTTCCATTACCTACTAACACCAATAATTCACAAAAATAAATATCTAATTTGTAGTGACTATTTGAAAAACTTATTTTCTGAAACAGAACCTTGAACACTTTAGAACATAAGGTGAAAAAATACAGCAAGTAATCAGTCTAAGAGCCCAATGAAAAACAGTTATTTCACGCCAACTTTTGATTAACTTAATGAAAATTATATGTAGTTTAATAAGTCTGCCAACAATAGCTAGGGTGAATAGAATATGGCTGCTGTTTCAAGATGTTAAAAAAAAATTGAATTTTTTAGTTGGAGCTTTATTTCTTTATAACTACCGACAACAATAGAAAACCTAATAGAATATTATTTAAAGCAGAGTAAATTACCTAAAATATGTGCTCTAAGAGTAAGTTTATGTTCAAGCGTTCCCTAAATGCAGTTTATGAAACAGCAATGTTTCATAAAAAAAATAACGAAAAACCAGTAGTTAGTGAATATCTAGTAGTCGTTCGGAAAACGTTTTAGATTTATGAAACAATATTTCTCAGGAACCATTTGACGTACGAATGCCTGTTAGCACCGAAATAAAAGCTAGTTTAATGTACTTATCTTCGTAGAAGTAGTATTTGTCACGATAATTGATGAAATAAATTATTTCTAGTTGTCAAGTACTATTACTTTCAGACTAAATTTATTATGCAAAAGTCAAAGTCATATAAAAATCATAAAAAACTACTACCCCTAAGAAGGAAGATAAGCGTTATAGACTATTCTATAGCACATTAAACTAGCTTTAATTTTAGTTCTTGCTTATGTCTAATAGTCCCAGAGTTGAAAAAAATTACATAAAAATAAATAAAATCTCTCTAAATATATACAAACAGAAGGATACAGAAAATAAACATAACCAAACTAAGTACATGAAAAATAAATAAATAAAATAATCACCAGTCGCATTAATACTTTTATATATAATATTTACACTATCGACCCGCTTAAGCCCCAGACAACAACAACAACTATCGACCCGAGCCTACTCTATCCCCCACGTATGAGAGTTAGAGCTGAGCTCTTTGAGATCCCAGCGCATCCCTCTCACCGCGTCACTGATATGTGATCAGTAAAAAATTATTTCTGATATCAATCAAATTATCACATTCCTTTTGGAACATGAAATTGGGACATGATGTCAGAGAATAAAAAATGGTCAAGTTAAAAATAACTTGCAAGAGCTTGGAGGGCTGAACCTAGGATCCTGAAACAATTCTATTATCAATCATTTTAAATTACTACAATATTTACACTATCGACCTAAGAATCCCTAAGCCCACTTTATCCCCCAACGTATGAGAGGTACAGCAGAGCTCTTTGAGATCCCAGCGCATCCTTTTCATCGCTTCACTGGTAATGAGCAAGTAGAGGCTGAGTAAGTGCACTAAAGCCACAAATATTCAACTTGAGTGGAGCATCTGACCACTGTCAGAAATTAATATTTTTAACGTTTATCAACAGCCACCATTTTTTGTAATCTAATCAACTATACTTGGCCAACCCATTAATTTTGACCAGTAACTTATTACACCTAGTTTTCATTAAAGTAATACAAAATTGTAGTGAGATAACTGACTTTTTCTCTTATTGGGTTTCCAGATCAAATGTATTAGCATAAAAAATGAAAAAGAAAGTAATCGGTAAAAACAACGTGTATTCTAGGAGGAGTATCATTCTAGAAGTGTTATAGAGATTTTCATTACAGAACTTTGAAGATAATATCACGATTTTACATTTTCAGGTAAGTCACCAAAAGTTATTTTAAAAACAAAACTACTAAGACCGAAATTGTTGTAATATTGTAATAAAAAATAACAATTTTTTCACAATAGGAAAATATTTTAATTTAATCTTTTGTTAGAACCAAGATCATGAAAGCTTTATTAACGTTAATAAAACCAGGATAAGTTTTATACCAAACTCATCTGTTTTCTTTCTCCTCTAGGCCCTCATTTCATTTCAAGCAGAGGCCACTCACTTCATCAAGCAATGAATGAAGATATTCTTCATCCCTAATTAAGCGACAAACCCTCCGCACAGGCTGAGGACCAATTGTTCTCCAGGAGAGTGGTAATTAGGTCTTCTCCGTAGGAAAAATCCAACCCTGATTGTAAAATACGTCATTGATGCCTCTCACTGAATGGTAATGATATCCTTTAGTCACTTTTTCAAAGCCTTGTGATATATACTAAATTAGCATAGATTATAAAATAATTTTAGGGAAGTAAAATAATAACAACATAATCACTTTTTATAATTAAGAATAAATAGCAAAACAACTTTAGAGACAAGAGGATTTTTGGGGTTACATGAAAGGTACATATATATATGTTACAGCCTTAGTCAGCTGACTGAGGAGATCAGCAAAACCGAATATATATAAAGAGATGTACCGAACCCAATAAAGCCAGTATGCTTACAGCAGTTCAAACTTGTTTCATCTTATTCCTTTTTTTTTTTTTTTTTTCTTTCTTTCGCCTATACTTAACTTATACATATATAAATATGTATTTGAAGGAGAAGTGAGGAACATTATTTACACTGAAGTATTTAAATTTCTTCCTAAACGAAAGCTCTGCCTTTCTTTTATCAAGTACACACGTCTATCAAAGATCTTCCAATATTTCACAGATGTACTTTAAACTTCTCCAATTCTGAGTAACGGTTTCATAAACTGTCTCATCGGCAGATTTTTAAAGTAATTGAAAACTTTTAAAGTAATGTCAAGCCATTTTTAGCTTGACCTTTTTTTAATCTCTGGTATCATGTCCCAGTTTCATGTTCAAAAAGGAATGTGATAATTAAATTAATATCAAAAATAATTTTTACTAATCATATCACCGGAAGAATAATGACGCAAATATAAAATTTTATGAAATTGACTTTACTGAAGGGCTCCAAAATGGATGTCTTAGATGTTTATAAATCGCCATAATTGTTCTTATACAATTCCTCTCTAGGTAAATTTAATGAATTATATATTTATAAAATGAACGATAAAATTGAAATAAGAAGGAACAAATGTTATGAAGTTTTTTCATTACCTCATACGCCTAAGTCAGTGGAACTTTTTCAGAGATGACAATATTTCAGAAATTATACTAATAAGATTTAAAAAATTATCAACATTATAGTACAGTCCCTTCTTGAGGAAAACGTTTCACACAAGCCTGCCTTTATGAACGAATAACCATTATCGAGAAGTGGCAAGCATACACCCTGAAGAAACAATTCATTCTGTAGCTGTCTAATCATATTCCTGTCACGCAACCTGTAAGCGAGACTGAATACTCATTATGACCAGCCTTTATGGCAGTGATTCGTCAGGCCCTCATCTCTTATATTCTTCACTCCTGTCATGATCGGTACCACAAAGTGTTTTTTTGTGTGGAAGTTGGACCGATAGCCGGTGAGATATACAAAAAATGATTATTGTAGACGTGTCAGGAATACGAATTAAAGACTTAAATGGTAAATATTTTGAGCCTGCTTACAGACAATCATCATTTCTTAAATGTTATCCAATATATCTTTTAAGCAATTGTTCGTTCTATAAATAACCTTCATTCTCAAGCAATTTATTTTTTTATTCACGTTTGAATTTATTTAATAGATTTAGAAAAGCCCAAGTTGATAAAAACTATTGAAAGAAGAACCAAATAAATCTCAAACCCGGTGACGGTTCGTCCCGGACATCAATTAATCCGTAGTCTGGTTAAAGGGCGCTCGAAGGGAGGATTTTTAATTTTTTTTTTTTACGATTACCTTGTTGTGAACAAAATTATATACTTATTTATTCAAACAAGAACATTGTTTATTGATTTTATGATTAAAATTGATTTTTACTTTGGCTTTTTTCGTGTGGTCTGAAAAATAAATCTACCTACAGACACAAGTGTTTAGTATGACACTACTCGAATCACTGGTGCAGTTTTATTTATTTTTGCTGAATCCACGATAGATCTCTTTACTTTGATCATCTACAGTTTAATCATATTTATTATTAATGGTGGTCATAATTCTCTCTCATTCAGTCATTATTTAACCAGGGGTCCAATAGAACTTATCGAGAATTTTCGAATGTGAGAATCAACAAACAAGCTCTCTTTAAATTTGTTTAATTCAGATATTCCCCGGAGTAAAAATTGGGGGATATTACCCAAATTAATTATTATATTGATTAGCTGGTTCAAA
>NW_027111476.1:148069-151806 GCF_000696795.3 Halyomorpha halys
AGTCGAAGGATTTACTCGCTCATCATTATGAGAAGAGACCTTATTGAAGAGTCCTGAACTCCTCTCTACTGGCACAGGTCACGATGGCTTTCTCACTGGTACTCACTCACTAACTTTTCGGGACCAAGATGGCTGCCCAAGCTTGTTACTGCATCTCCTTGCCACTAGATGGCATCATGAATTTCCTTTCAGAAGTGAGGGGGGGCCTTACTTAAACAAAATTCTCATTTCGACAGACGAGGAAACTTTTTACAAGGATTATAGTAGGAACATGGTCTGGGTGCGAAAAAAAACGACTCAAATAGTATAAAACTATTGAGGCAACGTTTTCACCACATTGGAGGGATTTATCAGGGCTTTCTTCCTAAACGAAAATTCTGCCTTTCTTTTATCAATTACACACGTCAGTCTACGATCTACCAATATTTCTCACAGATATATTTAAACTTCTCCTACTCTGAGTAAAGCTTTCATAAACTGTTTCATCGGTAGTAATTTAAAGTGATTGATAATGGAATTGTTTCAGGATCCTAGGTTCTGTCCTCCTAGCTCTTGCAAGTCATTTTTAACTTGACCTTTTTTTATTCTCTGACATCATATCCCAATTTCATGTTCAAAAAGGAATGTGATAATTTGATTGATATCAGAAATAATTTTTTACTAATCACATATCAGTGACGCGGTGAGAGGGATGGGCTGGGATCTCAAAGAGCTCTGCTCTAACTCTCATACGTGGGGTATAGAGTGGGCTCAGGTTGATAGTGTCAATATTGTATATAGGTGTTAATGCGACTGGTGATTATTGTATTTATTTATTTTTTCATGTACATAATTTTTTTATGTTTATTTCTTTATCTTTCTGTTTTTATATATTTAGAAAGATTTTATTCATTTTTATGTATTTTTTGTCATTTATTTGTATTCATATTATTATTTTATTTTAGTATGAATGTAATAAGTTATCACTTATACTTATTGCCCAACAACTTTGTGGCAGATTGTAATATTTATAAAAAAAAAAAAACTAATCATATATCGTACCGGAAGAATAATGACGCAAGTATAAAATTGTGTGGAATTGACTTTATTGAAGGACTCCAAAATGGATTTTCTAGATGTTTATTAACTGACATAATTGTTCTTAAAAAATTCCTCCCTTTCTGAATTTTTATGTACTAAGTTATGTCGACTTACAAACAACAAATAAACTCATTTTTGAGCCCGGAAACACAATAAAGTCAATTTACCGAAGTTAACAGTTCAGTTATTATTTTTTCAGAGCAGTGATATGATCTGTTACTAGAAGAATTCTTTTCGCAAAATAATATTTTTTTCTTTTGACTGTACGACAGCAGCAATTCCTTGAGTCGAGGATATGGAAGATGGTTCAATGTTCATGAAGAAGACTTTTCAATATTATTCCTAATGTTGTAAACGTCCTTGAAATATAATAACGTTTGAGAAAAGGTGTTTTTTTAAAAAAATTAAAAATAGTCAATAATTCTTTGCAAAAGAAGCTTTGGAATAAGTCATCTTTCTCCTAATATTAATTAATTTATTTTTAAAAACCTTCAATGGAATTTAGAAACATAAATATAGAATATTATTGGATTGAATAAAAACTTAACATAATCTGATTCTAAGAAAGATGTATTGTATTAAAAATGTTTGAAGAAGTTTGTCGGGGGGTGCGGTCAGCAAAGAACAACATAAATAAACAAAACCATATTTATTTATTTTATGCCATTTTTTTGCATTGGTTTTGTTTATTTATGTTGTTCTTTGCTGACCGAACCCCCCGACAAACCTCTTCAAGCATTAATCTACGGTCAACTATCTACACCTCATTAAAAATGTTTATTGTTTGGAATATTTTCTATTTCTATACTTCTATCTCTATACTTTCTAGTTGTCTAAAACACTACTGATCTGTTTCAGTGTAATTAAATTAAATTTATTGTAATCCTTTAGTGCTTTAGTCTATTATATTTTATTATCTCCAATTACAATCATAAGCCTATAATATTCATTATTTCGTAATTATATAAATCAACATATATCAAAGTTACAAAATAAACTTCTACATGTACAGGATGTTTATTGCGAACATCGAGGTACACAGACCAATTTTTTATAAAAAACAGTTTTATAAACATATTTCATATTATAATAGGCAACCAAATCGATGAGGAAACACCATACTTTAAAATAATATCTTTACACCAGAGCAATACTACAAGAAGTCAAGATTAAATTTTAATCTTGAACGGCTTTATCTTGCTGGACCGTGCCCGACATGTGCACTCACTGATCCGTGGATATGAGTCAGACAACCCGGAGCCCAAGACCTCATCTGTCGGCTGGAGTAATTATTTAAGAAATTGTTCATTCAATGTCTGCTAGGGAATTTATTCTTGGGATTGAAAAAAGTTTACTGAAATAACTTTTTTTGCTAAGAATTATCTCCTAATATAATATTATGGTATAATATCTCCGAAAATAACTATAACTGAATATGTTTAATATTTGATCATATGAGGCTCTAGTTATTTACGATGAGAGTAATGTACATCCTAATTAAATTTATTAGAACGAAAACTTTAAATTGATGGTACAAAATGCTTTTTACATTTTTGATTAGGAAACAGTCTTGAATATGATAATATATTTTATAAATACAGGATATTTATTAGCAATAATTTACTACAAGTTGACGTAGTGTATGTACTATATTTAAGTGGACTAAAAATGATGAATGTGGTTTATTAAGATTATATATGGTCATTAATCAGTGATATATTTTATTTTGTAATATTATACTTCCATATCCTTAAAGACATTGTTGGTAATATGGTTCATTGAACACATTCATACCATATTTACAGATATGTAATTTAAATAACAAAATAAGTAATGGAAGAGAAAAATATAAAAATTAAACTTAAGGTAAAATAACATCTTAAAAACAATCATTCCTATTTATAATATTTACATTCAGCCTGGAGAACTCTGATCCGAGCTTGTCCCTCCAATTGTTGAAGAAAATACGGAATTATGATGGAAGATCCCGGCGCTTCTATTCCAACCGCGTCACTAGTATTAAGTGCCACTTAGGACTTGAGTGGATAATCTGCCCAGTGCCAGAGCTCCAATATATTTATTTACAATAGGTCTCTGGGTCACAACCGTTTCAATCTTCGGGAGGGATTGTGAGTAAGCATCTCATGCAATATGATGAATTTGGTTTTAATAAGGTCTGATACAAATTGGGTATTAAGGTCATGATGTAAGGAATTGTTGGTTACATAGTATGGAGTATTGACTGTTGTGTTAATCAGAAACGTTAAAAAAACAAAAAGGAAAGCATAAACTATGTTGAATTTTAGCTACATGCCGATGTATGTGGAACATCCTAGGGGCTAGACTATATTGGAGATAAATTGATAAGAGAGATGTACATAAAATGTTATATAGAATGAAATATTCTCACAAAAAATTATTGAAATGAGAATCTATGTTCACCGGCCGCAAATTAACCATCCTTTGTTTTAATCAGCGTCACGGAGAAAAAAATAACAGATAGATGGTCTAATAATGACATAGTTAAATTTTTCTAAAATATTTTCAATACGTTATGCAAATTTGGTACGCGCGGGCATCACACATATTTCGAACACTTCAAATCGTGTATTTTTGAATTCGTAAATTTTACGATTGCAATAGTAAATAAACATTAT
>NW_027111476.1:151856-153762 GCF_000696795.3 Halyomorpha halys
TATATAATGATAATAATATACCTTATCCACAATTCCTACCCTCGGTTTAACCAGAAAAAAGAGTATCCAGCTAGGGTCTTAGACCTAAGTTGTATAATAAACAGTGATTCTATTTTGATAGAAATAATGGTAAAATGAGAGAAAGTAAACGTTTAATTTTAGGGTTATTTTTGATGCACATATGTTTTTGAAAACCAGTCCTTATAAAATAATATGTATGGTATAGTGAACACACTATACCAACAATCAGACAAATATAAATAAAACCCTTATATATGGTAATATATTTAAAACTCAAATAGAGAAAAGAGGCCATCAGGATCGTTGAGTGGCCTCCTAGAGGAGTTATATTAGCCAGGCTGGGGTTAATGGAAGACAGTTCAGATATGAGAGCCCCCGGCATTCCTTTTCATTTCTTCGCTTTGTCTCCAGAGCTGCTTTTTTCACATTATTCCACCCCAGCATCCTTCAAATCTGACAGTTATTTAGTACACTTCTTTTTCCCTATGAAATGTTACTTTCATTCGACTCTTTCTCCGCTCTGTAATAATTTTTTTTCATTGTTCCTTCTCAAGAATACTTTAGCTAGCAGACATTAATAGACAACTACCCTTCTAATATAGCTTTTTTTGATTTCCACTTCTTTTAGTGAGGACGTGACAAGTAAAATTACACCAAAAAACAAAATTTATATTTTAATAAAATCTGTAGGTATAGTAAGAATATTGGAATATAAAACACAATGCGAAAATATAATAATAATATTCTTTATTTATTCTGAAATTGATCCCTTAGAATAATATACAGGCGTCAAAATCAGGCTTTAGAGCTTGAGAGTAAAATACAAAATAATATTGAAATTATAAAACGTCATAAAATAATAAATTTGAAAAGATAAAAATGAACAAGAATAACTAACAGAATATATAAAATAAAAATAGAGCAAATAAAGTATACCATATGTCATATCATTAAACATAAGATGACTAATACTTCTAATAATAAATAAAAAGAAAAAAAAATGATAAAAATCAAATCCAATTAAACTAAAAATAATAAATGAAACAATAAAATGTCTGCTAATATATGTATATAAGAATAAACGAAAATATTAAATACAGAAAATATATAACCTTATTTAAAACTTTTAATTGTTATTCTTCTATAATTGGGTGGACAGAAGGTATTCGAAGATACGGGATTTGAAGATTGGAAGTTTATTAGACCTACGAATAAAAGAAGGAATAAAAGAGATCTAGAGGAACAGATGAGGAAAGATCTACCAAATTTTGTGGTTCGAAGGGCAGTTACATATAAGTCTGAAGGCCCTGAGCGGGGTATGCACTGAGGATTTAAATTGAAGGATATCATAGCAGTACGACGGACGGCGGGATTAGATAACTTGGTAGAGGAAGGAAGCAAGAAAATATTTACGACGGAAAGAGATGAAAGCCATTTCAACTCTTCTTAAAATCAGGTGACAGAGGCGTGAGATGAATTGTACAAAGCAATTAAATAACCGTCTTAATTTTGCATCAAGGTCCCGAGAGACTCCCCCGTAAGCCATGCAGCAATCATCTAAGTGGGAGAATATTAAGGAAGCAATCAGGAATCTATGGGTTTCAAAAGGAAGTAGGTGACGAGGTAGAATATTGGATACAGGAATACTGCAGTAGAAGCTAAAAGAAACTAATTTGAATGGACATTGGTGACTGGATTACTACCTGTTTGTGAGCTGTAGTTGTATCGAATCGGGGGCTTGCCGTATCTCTTGTCAACAGTTAAAAAGGTGAATGACATATATATATATGTATATATATATATATATATATATAGGGACCATGCGGGTTGGGGCGCAGGTCCCAGTGCGCTCGGTTCGGAACGTTGTGGGTTCGATTCCCACCTG
>NW_027111476.1:153812-187569 GCF_000696795.3 Halyomorpha halys
ATCTTTTCTTTTAATACTGTAATATAATTTTGAAAACAGCCGTTCGTGCGAAAAATTTTGAATTTTATTTTAACCCATAATAAATTAATAAAATTGGCCATTAAACTTTAAAAATAGGTTATGCGGTTTATTTGAATACCGTAACTTATCTACAGATGAGAGTATAAGAACAATGTAAAATTTAAAAAAATCTGACAAAACATGTCGTAATGTAAAAGGATATTACTCAAGAAACGTCCCTTTTTAGTATTTCATAATTTCAAAGTGGAATTAGTACTTTTGCTGTTCCCTACGTTTATGTTTACAGATTATAATGAGCCAGTTATTAATCCCATCTTTTTGATAATGTTTACTATCATTCCAATTGATTGCACATTGATTAGTATCTCATCGAATATGACCAGGAAAACATGCGTTTTTCAAATAATTGTTTTTATCAGTTTAATACCGGAAAGTATTTTATTTTTTATTTATCTCCAACAAATTTCCATCTTCTCAGAATTTTTGGACAACTTCCTTAATGTTAAATTTTTTTAATCTGATACTCAAGTCAAAAGCTCATTTTCAGTCTTCTGCTCTTCAAAAAACATTGATTTTTTTTTCACTTCTGGGAATGAAAAGTTAATTACAAGTTGGGGAAATTGTAAAGAAAATGAGCGTAAATATTTTCTAAAGAAATGTATTTATTTTACAAAATAACCTGTGACTCCTGACATTTCATATGAAAAGACCCAATATAATGTACATACGTTAGCACATTCCCCGAGGATCAGACTATGCTGTTGTAAATCAGTCTTCGTGTATGACCAGCTATGCAGAATAGCAATTTTGTAAAATATTTCACAATGTTTTTTTTGGAATTTCAGGATTCTTTGATATCCTAGAATAACCAATTAGCACAAAAATTTAAGCAAAATACCATGCATTATCAGGGTAATAAATACTCGTTATATTTCTTAAGGTTTCGATATTTTTTAAGAATTAATTAGTCTGATTTTTCCGTAGAAACTATCCTACATTTAATTATTTTTTTAAGTACAAATGAATTAATACCATGCAGGTTAAAATTCAATATGGTGCATTATCAGTAACATCTGTATATTTGAATACAAATTATTGAGAACATGATTTTATTACCATGTTTCATCAGGTTAATACTGAGGATTTATGTAAAACAGTCGTTTTGGTGGATATTAATGCACACATAACAAAATGCCAGTAGGTCAGCGGGATGTTATCCATAAATTATTGTATTTTGATCTGTTTTTGTGCCATTTTAACAGAAAACTAACTACAAGAAAACATGTTTTTTTTTTGTTTTTTTTAACTGCGGTTACATAGGTTCATTCTTCGTAATTGGTAATAAACATACAAATCTTCCTCAGAGGGGACAACCTACTGCAAAGAACTAACAATTGATAAAAAAACATTATATAGGAAATTTCGTCTTTCTTTAGTTTAGTACCCGTCAAATCTATAGACTCTTCCGTTTCTGCTCGCGATAAACTCGTTACCTTTAAAATTTGTATGGCATTGTACTGTCTGGCTGTTTATGTTTAGTTAATTATTGTCACTCTTCATTAACCGATTACAAAACTCTGTAATATTATTTTGGATATTACCTTAAGCACTATATAGCCATATTCTTCTAACAAGTCAGTATGTAGAGCAGTTAATTTAAAATACTTAAATAAGTATTTTAATATGTCCAATTAGGACATAACTCCAGGAAATGCTTCTTTCTTGGACCATTAGGTCCAGTGGAGAAGTAGCCATCTAGCATGTAATGTTGGAACTAAAAAGAACAGAAAGAGGGCGGTTGTATTCACTTTTTGCACCGTTAGAAAGATAGATTTTCTTTTATCGAGAACCCGTTCTAACTGAAAGTGTAGTTATCTATTTAATGCAACAAACCTCTTAATTATGAAATAAACACTGGTTATTTAATTTATTGAGTTTTTTAAAGTGAGATATGGAATATTTAGCCTGTTTGCATGCTATGAAGCCTAAATTGATGAAACGATTTCTGCTTTGTAATTAACTGCTGTTCGAGAACTTGCTTCAAAAACTTCTAAAGATACTTATCAATATTTTAATCTTCCATCAGTTAATTATCTAAAGGCAGGTACAAGGGTATCAATATTTGTTTCATCCTCCTCAATACAAAAATATCTTATTAATCATAACAAAATAACTTAGTATTTTTAAATAGTAATAACAACTACCACGACTTTTGTCAACTCTTTTCCATTAGGTTCCTAGGAAATAAAATAAAAAGATAAACTTTCCATCGAAGAGTCGTTTACCAGATGGCTAGATAGCTGAAGGAAACATCATCCTTTGGTATATTTTCGCAGATGAATAAGTCAAGACGAAAGTCCTGAAAAATACATGAGCGACAACAGCCATCTATCATGAGAGTCGACATCTTCAGAGGCCTCGTTCTGGGACACTCTTCGTGAGGGTAGATTGACTTCCTTCCGCCGTCACGCAACAGAAATATCAGCCGACTCCGCTATATGATACCCGGTTCTCTAGATGGGAGTCGGAATGGGAAAATGGAATATCCAATAGAAAAAATGTACAAAGTATATTTAAAATCAATACCTTTATGCATACGTATAAGATTCTTCTTCTTATAGCATAAGACAAAATGTAAAATAGATATTCCACTTATTGCATGATTTTAAAGAAAGATGTAGTATCAAGTCACATTATATACTATTCATAATTACTTAATTGAAAATTAATAAAATGATTTTCGTATTGAAATAAATCTCATTGAGAGGTTGAAAATTTTCATACACTACATTGTTGCATAGCATTGAAAAAGATCTGCGCGATTCTGGTGCGCGACACAGAACTTTCACCTCAAACTTTGAGTAAAATCTAGGTTCGTATCAGAACATAAATTTCTATATCAATCACAGTCACAATATTTTTCCATACTACTTTTCCAAATGAACGTTTTATTTAACAGATTGACTAAATCCAATTTCAGTATTTTTTAGAAAAGTACTTTAAAGAATATTTTTGGTATTACAATTTTAAAAATTTTCTATTAAAATGAATGCCATTTGAGAAGTTGAAAATTTTCATACACTATATGGTTTCATCGCTTTGAAAAAAAATCTGGAACGGTGCACATCACATATCTTTCACTTACCCTTCTACTTTGATTGAAATTAATCCTAGCTCGTTTCAGAAAATTTATAAATATTTCTATATTAATCACAGTGACAGTATTTTTCCATACTAGTTTTTCCAAATGAACATTTCATTTAAAAGGTTTTTTTTCACTTTTTTGACTAATTCCAATTTCAATATTTTTTAGAAAATTATTTATAAGAATATTTCTTGCGGTGCAATTTTAACATTTTTCTTTTGAAAAGTGTGGTAGAAATAAAACAGTTTCCTATAATTTTCATTGCGCTTTTAACCATTTATTCAATGCAAAATTTTTATATAATCAATATGGAAAATACTAAGAATTATTTTATGGAGTTAGATACTTTTTTCAACTAAGAAGATCATATAGAGGTTATTTCTAATTATAAAAACCAACTTTTTAAACACTATGGTAACATTAAAAGAATTAAAATAATTGTGAAACGGAAAACGCACTGCTCATGCTCCCAATAGATCCTTGATTTATGGGTTTTTGGTTATTCCCCACATACTTCTACAACAATATTAGTTGAATATAATTTATTCTGAAATATATTTTCTTCCAATTACTACTTAAAACAACTTCTATATTATTACTACAGTTATTGCAAATGTGTTTTAAACCTGAAAAAAAATATTTTTCCTGTTATTCTCTAAAATTAATTATCAAATATTTTGATAGTTTATTTTTATCCTTTTTCATTACTAATAAAAATGTTAGGTGGCATATTATGTCGATATCCTGACTTTAATTTAAATTTTTAAAATCTGTTTTGAGGAAAATCGATTGTATTAAGTGGTGCATCCGGTTGGTCGATTTTAACGGAAACGGTTTCGTAACATCTCAGCCATATATTTGCCCTTAATATATAATTTCAATTTCATACGATCTTTCGATTTTTTTGCTAGACTATTTCACTCAGACACAAAGAACATTGTGACTTGGTTAGTCGGACTCAAAGTACCTCAAAATGAGTATTTCAATCGAGAACTCAAACTCAAAATTTTTAACCATAGCTACCTTACTATTTTTTCCATATATCGGTGAGCTAAGTAAATAATAAAGATAATCATATCTGTAAAAGGAGAAGATGATTGGGGCAAAGACAGTGTAGAACACAAATAAGTAATAACTTATTTATTAGTGCCAACGTTTCGGCCAGAATGTTTACCCTTTATCAGGGCTATGAACAAAAATAATATATCAACCAATTAATAAAAGGATATATTAAGCATGTATATAAGAAGATATATAGAATATAAGATATATAGAAAGAATCATTCATTCTATATATTCATTTATTCATTTGGCCAAAACGTTAGCACTAATATAATATATATATATATTTTTTTTTTTTAAATTTAATAAAGTAATTGAGTTTATGAGGACTGTCCTTATAAATCCTTTATTTTGTTTATTGTAAATGGTCATTGTTGTTGTATTTTATATTATTTTATTGTATAGTATAAGTTTACGAGGATTGTTCGTAAACTGGTGGGGGGAGTACAGCCTTAGTCAGCTGTTATTTCATTGTCAGGTGATAGTTTTTGAGTAACAAGCGAGTTGGTCATTTCTATCTCCCTTTTTTTTTTCATTCTTGGAGCTCACAAACATTTACCTTATATATATATATATATATATAGGGACCATGCGGGTTGGGGCGCAGGTCCCAGTGCGCTCGGTTCGGAACGTTGTGGGTTCGATTCCCACCTGGAGCAGTTAAACATTCATTTTTCGGCGGTCCCGAAGAATGAATCTTGACACTCCCACCTAGGTTAGTACTCGGCGGCAACCTACGTAGCCGTCAGGGGTTGGCAATAAGGACCATTAGGCCCACTTGCCGGACTTCTTACTTCCGGTCATCAAGACAACTGTTCAATAATTATGTTGATTATAATAACAAAATGGACTTATGGCCTCAATATATATATTGTCCACGGTCAAAAATCTTCTCATTATCATATCTAAATTATTTCTTCTTTTTTGCACATTGGAAATTCAAATTTAAAGTGCTCACTTTAACAACGATTTTCTGTACACAATTTTTACCGAAAACCCGCATCGGGATTTTACTTACCGAGATTTTATATTTGTATGCGATTATAAAAAATATCGTAAAAGTGAAAAACGTCTAACAGATGCAGTATTGAAATTTTTTGATACGAAATCCTTGATGTATTTTCCAAAGAATTAGTCTCACGACAGCCTTTGAGGAATCAAAGGAATGATGCTAGAAAAGTTCCTTGAATCCAATTTTAATTGATCCGAATTTTAATTAATCCGATTAAAATTGGATTCTTTGTTCACCTAGTAGCTAGTAAATATTTAACATATGTTTATAAATAAATTTGCGTTAACATTGCCTACCTACGTGAATTGTTTATTGTAAACATACATTTTGATTATCTATAAAATAAAAATAAAAATATAGTAACGGAAAATGGTATTTATGGTATTCTGGGAACTGTGAATGACTACTATTCACTGATATTTCTGTATTTTCATGCAGTAAGCACTTGCTCAGTACAAGGCACACTAGCGATAACATTTTATTATCTTGTAAATATAATGTTTTAATTTTTCAATAACAAACAACTGACCTGGAAAATATGAATACTACATGTAGACAATAATGGACCATGGCGATAACAATAGCAAATTTTCTAATCGACAAGCCACCGAAGTTCACCGATCGACCATAAAACTAGCTCTAGGTCTGCAACAAGTGCCATATCCCCGCTCCTGGAAACATAACACACAGCAGCCAACTGTATAATGCCTTCCAATAACAATGAAAGCGGCATTGTAAACAACCCAATTCCGATAGCAGGCCAACTATGTAATACCTATAAGAGGTCTCTACAGGAAATTGAATTCCTGTTCAACACCCGAGCAATGAAGGAATGGACTTGTGTCCATATTTGTTTTCTTTTTGAAAATATATATGAATGAAAAATAGATAATTTTCCTCATATAAGGTAATTTGATATTAAATATAGGTTAATGTATAGTTTTTTATTTTGTTTACTCATCTTCACTCATATAATTGACTTAACTTTGTTTTACATGGCACTATTTTCTGGCGTGGACTCTGGCCTCCCAATGTGTTTATTAGAGCCGTCTATCAATTGGTAGAGTTTGAGCCTATTTAGTGACATCTGCTTCCGATGTTAGCAGAAACCAGTGGTTCCAAATCTGAGTTTCACGGACCACGGGGTTTTCGCAATTCTCTTCCTGGGTTCCCACTAAATAATTTAGGAATGGGTCATTTCATGTCAATATAAAACAATTTTGAACCTTACCATGTCAGAATTTCTTCAAATTTTGCTCAAGTGCCGTTGTGTAGGATACTTGCCTTTCTTAACTTTGGCTGAATACACGAATCATTATATTTGCATAAAATGACAATGTTGGAGGTCCGCTATTTTCCCATTTATTCCAAAATGGTTCCACTGGGTTTTCTTATTCAATAACGATTTTATGTGATTTTCATGTATCAAAATAATTTTTTGATAATGGGTGATTTTTAGACTTTTGAACTAAAGAGCGAAGATTCCCGAGGCTCTAAATTGATGTAAATGTGTTAATGATTGATGTAATGTGCAGAAAGTAAACCTATTATCGTAACCAAAATTAGTGCAGTCTACGGATGTCCTGAACACCAGCTTTTCCCGGAGTCAAATATGCTAATACAAAAAATTAATTGAGAAGCTTCATTTTCGGAATTACAAAGATAGTATTTCTTCAACATCGAAATTATTGACCTCGTAATTTAATATAAACATATAAATATTAATCAGTATGAATTTGCAATAATTTCCAGTTTAACTGCGAGCCATTAGAACGTACGAAACAGCATTGGCTCAACGATTTATTGCAATATTGACTCGGAAGCGAGCAGTGTTTCTACAGGATAATGCAGGAAAATCCTATACACCAAATTTGAGCTTGCAGAAAATTCACCATGAGTTGGATAAAGTAAAATGTACTGTACTTAATAGAAGTCATATATTTGAAATTCAAATCAATATCCTCCAAAACGTAAAAAACTCCTAGGAATAAATTCAAACAACGATATGTGAACTGAAAGACCGAAAATTTTCATTCATTGAGCGAGTCATATTAGAGTTTTTTTTAAAGGTATTATTATACGTTCGGTATTTGTGCGAAATCTGTAGGCTTCCTTTTAACTTCGTAAATACCATGTGAATATTAGCTTGTGCCTCTTCTACTTAATGTACTTACAGATGGATGATGCACAGGTATGATTTTAACAAACCTTAAGTATTCAATAAAATAATCGAGTTTCACAAAATATGAGAGGGAACATTGGGTAATATTTATTATTCCATTAGTTTAACTTTGTTTTCTGAGCATAAATGGGCATTGAGTAGTACCAGAGATCGGTAAGCTCCGAACAGAGAGAAAGAACTTTCTTATGACTGATCTTCCAGAGAGAATATCGAAGTGATCATGATTTGATTCTCCGTCAGTAAGAATATAAGTAATTCATAGGATTTTATAAGGTAAACAAAAAATAATTATTCAGTCTTCGATGCTGCTGGTTTTATTTCCATTTCAGAAAACCTGCAAGATTCCAAGGGAATAAGTTTTTTTTTTTTAGAATAACTTTTCTTCATGAATTTGCTATGTTGTGTCCCTATAACACTTGTATAGATTTTTATATTTTTATGACATTAAATTTTACTCTTAGCGAATAGTCCCATGTCCATACAGCTGCTACTTCAATATACAATTTTTTTTTTAAAGCTACTATATTTAGAAACATTCTGATAATTTTTTTTTAATATTAAGGACAACCAGCATTTTATTCATCTGTAATTATTGTTTTAAATGTACTTTTCAAATTTTTTTGGCTCATTTCGTAATCAACTCTTCTCCTTTATCTTTTGCTTTACTAATTCCATGATAATTGTTTTTTAATTATTTTATATAAGTAAAAGGTGATTTTTTGACGTTGATTAATTCAAAGTTGATAAGAGCTTGGTGAAGGTTTCCTTATCTTCGTACAATTACGTTAAAATATATATATATATATATATCAAGCGAGTTGGTCATTTCTATCTCCCTTTTTTTTTTCATTCTTGGAGCTCACAAACATTTACCTTATATATATATATATATATATATATATATTACAACAATATTACTGGAGAACAATTAATGTTACTCTGATGTGTAATTTTTAATCATATAAATGAGTCAATTTATTTAATAAAATTATAAAACTCATTCATAATTGGGCAAACATAAGCATTATATTTAGCAAATACTTCTTAAAGAAACTGTTGATAATGTAGATAATGATAATATTGATAAAATCTTGACCAAACATTATCGAAACTGTTGATAATATTTTTATAAGATTTTATTAAAAGAGCAACGATTTCAAATGTGGGTTCATCTAAATACTCCGTAAAATTCATATTTCTTCGATATTAGTGTTTTACGCAATACTTTGTGTTCAAAAAATCTTAAACCGTTGTTCTTCCCTTAATGCTAGTAACATTTCGCATCCATAAGCCAGAGTAAGAAGAATGGTTTTGTAAACTGATTCTTTTATGTATCCTGATTCTTGACCCTTAATTTCGTGTTTTTTTCTTTCACTTACGGGATACATAGTTATATAATTTATATAATATATAGTTAGGGAAAGTATTGCGATCGTACTAAATTTTGAATTCAATTTTTCGATTGAAATACACGTTTTGAAGTTCCTCTAGTCCAAATTACTAAGTTTCGCAAAATGGTCTGTGGTTCTATATCTATAAGTGTGTGTGAGAACAGCCTAGCTTAAAAATATTAGTAGATTTTTCCAATTTTTCTATGCCCTACCAAACAGCACAAACGATTTTGGTTGACTTCGGTAAGTCTCTGAGCAATTAGGAGGTTTTTAATACCAGATAAGTCTCAATCTCATTGAAACAGTCTAACAGAGCTCAAACGCAAATTGTTCAAAGAATCTTATAATAAAGTACCCTTTATGTTGTTTAATTAAAAAAATTATCATTGTTAAGCAATAGTAATCAATGCAT
Organism: Halyomorpha halys; assembly: GCF_000696795.3. Classification (NCBI taxonomy): domain Eukaryota; kingdom Metazoa; phylum Arthropoda; class Insecta; order Hemiptera; family Pentatomidae; genus Halyomorpha; species Halyomorpha halys. Next base: position 163,038 of record NW_027111476.1, read on the forward strand.
GAATACAAAATATTGCAGAATTTAAAGAATAAATAACAAAGAAAAACTAAATTAGATGAATTCGATTCGCGGATTGAATTAATTTATTTTATTGAATAGAATTAATACAATCTGCCACAAATTAATTAAGGGCATTAAATATTAATGTTCAAATACTCATTCTACATCCGATTCGAACGAGAAAAAAAAAGAAACCGTCTGATATTTTCTGATTTCATAACTTTAGCCCACTTACTTAGCTTCCTCCGGCCCCTCACCAGTGAAAGGGCTGTTGGGATCTCGAAGGGCTCTGCTCTACCCCTCATGCGTGGGGATAGATTCGGCTCAGGGATTCTCAGGTTGAGATTGTGATATATATATATGTGTATATATGTATATCCATAGTTTGATTGTGTTCATTTTATTTATTTATTTTTCAGTTTATATACATATAGAGATTTTATTTATTTATTTTTTTTTTTTTTTTAATTTTTGTATGAATGTGATCATTAATCTCTATTACTTATTGCCCAAGTTTGTGGTAGATTCTAATATTTATCAATAAATAAATTGCTTAAGATTTCAATTGTATAACAGCTTCATTATCCTTATCTGAACTATTGTATTCTTGGCAGGAACAAAATTTATATTTTTTATTCCTACCTCAAGAAATCCTAAAACACGAAAATTGTAACACAAAAATACAAATTTTTTGTTCATAATATTCGTCTTCCCTTATTTTATTTATTTATTTATTTTTTTCAAAAATCATTAAAACAGCGAAATCATTAACACGAGCCTCATCAATCTCCACAAAATTTGGTGACGTATGTTGGAAGGTAAGGGAATATTGTGTAACAGATTTTTATTTTAATTATCAGAGACCCCTACTATAAGCATCTTATATTAATATCTCTAAAATCGTCTTATTTTCTTCTACAAACCATATATTTTGCCATATCTTTATTTATTCCGAAACTGAGTTCTCGTATTCATCGTACCGAGTACGGTTGTACCTTCTTCAAGCACCTTCTTCAATATAAAATCATTAGCATACCCAAGCGCGGATACTTAACCGCACAGAGTTAAAACATTTTCTGTACTGTAAAAAAATGAAAAGTAAAGATGGGAACGAACGGTTTCCATTAAATTCACTGGTTTCGAGTGGTATTCACCAACCTAATTAAATAGAACAAAATACGAAGATAATGGGATTCCAAATCCTTTTTGTTTTTAGTATATTTTTAATTTAAAAACAAATAACATTCTATGCTTATTTATTTTTAATTATACATTCAAGTATAGTTATAGTTTTTTTTTTTCTTTTTGTTATTCTGGTGTAGATGGATACATAATATCAATTGGACTTAAGAAAACAACTAAAACGGTAGTAGCTTTTGCGTTTTTTTTTTTTTTTTAAATGGCCTTTTCTCGATTGGTAGTAGCGAAATAGCCGATCAAGAGTCGACATAGACAGATGAGATAGTAAATGCTCCTAAAGAGAATCACAAGAACAAAGTAGAGCCTTGGTCCCGGAGACTCAACAAGTCGCAACCTGATGGATGGATCTGTTGTCACCCCTGTTTGCCTCCCTGTCTCTCGCATGATTAGTCTGCTGCTGAAAAGGTCCGTTTGGTCAACCCCTGGGTATACCGAAGGTTCACCTTAACGAAATGAAGGACCACCTTCATAGAGCGAACCAACCCCCCTACCGTTACAACTAACTGATACTGAGGGTTATTACCAATATAAAGAGGTTTTACTTATTTTTATTTACACAATTCCCAATTTAAATATATTCGGAAAAAAAATTGTAAAAACACGATAAAATTATTTTATTTCTTCCACATACAAACAGAACAATACAATTTTATTTTATTTATTCAGACTGTCTGAGCAAGAAAAAAAAACACAAGCAAAAAGGTTTTGTTAAATTTTATTATAATTATATCAATCAAATCTTGTAATCGAAGTTTAGGTCCCTTTCAGACATCCGATGAATATAAAATATGAAACAAGTACACAATATGGATTTTGTAATTGTTCGACTAGGCCACACATTGCGACACGTTTATCGCGAGTTAAGAGACATGTCGCGTCCTGCACGACACGACTGCGCTGCATGCGTTGCGCCGTGGACCGTATTAGCACACTTTGAAACTATCTCATGAATAGTTATTTTGATATTTCAATGTTATGCATATTTTGGTGGTGTATATGTTGTTAATCTTTCATTATTAAAATAGGGTCAGATTTTGAAAAAAATTATTTTCATCATCTGTTTTTTGTTATCATTTATCTATTCTATTTTAGGTAGGTACTAACTCACAGCATTGTGTAGTTTATCTTGGGTGTAATAATATTCTTTATATATCTCCTAAAGATTTTCTTGAAGTATCGAAATCATTGGATATTGAGAATATTACTATTATTGGAACATAACACCAAAGGTTGGAAGAATTAGGATTGGGATAAAATAATCCAGTAGGTCCCTTTTATGAGTTTTATTGTTGTTAATATAATATGGCTTAAGTTTAATTTTGACAACAAAACTTACTTCCAGATTATAATAACAAGAATTTATTATTTTATATCAAGTAGAGTTTATAATTTTACATCTAAATGTTTTTATTCTACTAATTCTGGCTCTTTCCGTAAGACCGGTTCCTGAAGACTTAGCTACTCCCTCTATTCCCCCCGAGGGGAAATAATAGTCTGATACAGCAACAACTCTAGTGGTCAGTACCTAATTTAAATACATGTTTAACAGCTTATTAGTTGGCTATTATAATCATACATTTCTAAATAAATATGATAATTATTAACGACTTATAAGAGTTCAATGATAGGCCAAAAAACATAAATACAGACATACAATGTAATGTAATGCAAGCATGCTAATGATGGCAAGGAATGGTTTTTAAACCTCATTTTATACAATACCTTTGTCGGATTTAAGTAATCCAATCTTTACCATTCTTTTTTGGATTTATATAAAGTCGGGGTCGGGGGTCTCATTTTCTGATGCCCCCCCTTTCCGCGGACACCGGAAGGCCCCGAAGACGCTGCGACTGCAATGTCGCCCCAGCCTATGCACTATGCAAGCTATGACTTGGCCTACCCCTACCATCACGCCAGGGTCCAGGATACGCTGGCCAGCCTCTGGGGAAAAAAGACGTCTTTTCAGACACCAGGCGATCACATGGTTTTCACCATATTCGCCCACAGCACAATCTGGACGAGAAACCGGCTAGAAGACGTCACCGCGGCGGCGAAAACGTCATTCACCAGATAAACACATTCCATTAGTCCATGAGACCACCCCAATGCTCTGTTTTCATATTACTATAGATGAATAATTTATACCTAACACACTAACCTAATTGCCCCTCCAGGGAATTAACCTTATAAATTAAGGAAAATATATACATGCATGTTTTTATGAGCAGAAAGTGTCTCACAATTTTCAGCCCCCCTTTTCCACACATTAATTATAATCGCAAAATTACACTCAGGACACGTGCAGTATAGCACGAGCAGGTCCCGATGTAAACAACCTTTGTTACCCTGGGTTTTATCTAATACGAACTACTCTGTATTAATAGAGAGGTACTCAGAAATGGTGCAAAACTATATCAAATAATGTCTGGAATTCAAAAAAAAAAAAATAATAATAACGGTAGTAAGTCAGTGAATTGTTGAGCTTGGAGTACCCAAGAATTAGTGAGAGTGAAATTAAACTCACTCTTCAATAAATCCTATAGAGATTGCATTAATACCTGTAAAATCGCTCTTCAACTCATTTCCTAATTAACGATCAATAGCAGGAATTCAAGCGGATTATTGCTTGCTACACTTACGTTAATTGCATGCAATTCTGATTAAATTGACCACTATCTCTTCATTTAATTTTAACAATTATGAACGTTTCTCTTATTAAACCAATTTAGAATTATTGGCCAACTCCATTCTAGGTTAAGTAAAAGACTGTACTAAGCATTTTCAGTTGTTAAAATAAATTCTTAATTCCTGGACAATGGGAGAGGTTAAAAAAAAGAGTTTTCTGTCAGGTCGAGTGATTACGGCTTTAGCGTACTTAGTCATCCAGCAAATTATAGTACAGGAGCCCAAGAAGAGAAAAAAAGGAATTATTTCACCCCAATTTTTTTATTACTCTAATGAAAACTATATATAATTACTAGTCGAAATTGATGAAATCTATATCTCAAAAATCGTTCGGCGTACTGATGTCTATTTGCATTCACATTAAAGCTAGTTTAATGTATTATAAAGTTGCATTTGACGTTTATCTTCGAATTAGTAGTAGTTTTTAGGTATTTGTAAAATTAATTGATTTATTGTTGTTTGGAAAAAATTTCATGTGTATTATTTATATTCATTTTATGTTTTGTCCAAGACTAAATTACCATAAAATCCATTACGAAGTAATATATTCTGCATTAAAGCAAATGAAAAGTTATTTTCATGTCTAATTATGAGAAATAGTTGACCGTGGATGACGTATGAGGAGAAGATGGTTGGGGGTGCGGTCAAAGAGAAACAAACAAAGTTGGTGTAACCTATTTTATTGAGCCAACGTTTCGGCTAGAGGTTATAGCCTTCTTCAGGGCTAAGAACAGAACAAGATAACAACCACAGTAAGAATAGGAAATAAAAAAGAAAGTGTAAACAGAATAACATAAAATGAATAATTTTACAAAGTAGAATTAATAAAATGAAGTGATGAGAGAAGCGGGAAATAAAATGTATACAAAGGTGATTGAAAAAGTGGGTAAAATAAAATAATTAAGGAAATGAAATAAAAATGAAATTATATAATGCAAAGAAGTATGAACATATTAGTTATTAATAATTTAAAAATTGAAATATGAAAAGCAAAACCAAATTGAGATGAAGAAAATATACGTAACAATAATAATTGATAAAGAGGCAAAATATAAGTAAAGTATACCATAAGAAATGAATAGAAAAAAAAATAAAAAAAAAAAAAAATCAAAGCGTGTGAAAACATTATATTATATAGATAAAGCTTTAAAACGGAGTGGAGTTTTTTTTTTTTACAACTATAAGAATGTTTCTCAATTTTTATAGTTATTTAATTCCAAACATATTTTAAATAAATAAAATTATCCTATACCACAATGAGCAAGTATTTTAAATATAAGAAGATGGTCAGGGTTGCGTTCAAAAAATATTATTATTTGACCCTCACCTTCTTCTTATATTAAATCTTTACGGTCAACTATATATAAGTATTTTAGTATTTATTTATTTTTTTTTTTTTAGTGAGACACCAAATTCTATTATTTTTCGTTTAGTATTTTTTATTTAATAAAATATATTGTATAAAAATAGCTAATATTGTTACAATCCGTTAATAGTCTTAGAATTGATTATTAATAAAAACGTAGTTTCTTAACCACCAGATAATTCTGATACTAGCAACCACACTCAACAACCTTTGATTTTGGCCATCTAAGGAACAAGTTCCCTCAGAGAAGTGGGAGTACCCTAGGATGGTTTTCTGATATGTCTGTCAGACCGATAATCATAGGTTTGTTCCATGGAACGGTTCGACAGTCAGGAAGCTGGTTGGTGTATACTCAGCACAGAATTTGTGTTCTGACGATTCCAATATGAGTAATCAAACTGTCAGACACTTCAAACTATCTTCCAAAGCCATGGTCAGGACCATTTGTGACGGTTAAAATAGCCCCTGGGTTAGAGTAACGGCTAGGTATCGCTCGAACATCTGCAGTTCATAAGCCCTATACTATTGGTTACTTAGTTCAGGATTCATCATTAAAACGAACCTAATAATTATCTCCTTATTCAAGTTACATTTCTTTTTTAAACTTTAAAACTCCGTTTTCATAAATTAAAAAATTCCGGAATAAAAATGCATCAAGGTGTATAAAGGCCTCCATCAGCATAGTATATGTGAAGGCACGTATTATTGTTACGTTAAAGACTTAAAGCATAAGTAACTAATAGTTTTTAATACTCTAAACCATATTTACATACTATTAAATATACAATACTAAATTCACCGAGCTTAGTAAGGTTAAATATTAACATTTATTCAATAAAGATAACAGTAAGAAAATGATATTAAGAGGAAAAAAATACCAAATAGTTGTTTGAAAACAAGATATATATTTGTTTAAGGTTACCTATAGCTAAAGGAGCAGAGACCTACAACTTGGGAAACCCAACCACAATCCGAAGACTAAAGCCCAGGGTGCAGCAGGACATCCTGTTATATATTATATATTTATTAGTTCTGTTATTGTAACTCTAATTTTATTATATTTTTCTTAAATTCATTTTCATTTTTTTCCCATTAGATGTCAATTATTTATTTTGTTAAATCCATAAATGGCATTGTTTGTGTTATTAACGTTTATTTTATCTTTTATTAAGAATTATTATTTTAATGCTTGTTATGTATGGTATTAAACTTTCGACTTGTTCTTTTTCGAAGATTTGTTTTGAATTTTATAATAATGCATAATTTGGTTTCTATTTTATTTTTTAATTTAGTTTTAGTATTTTTATTTTAAACTTATAACAAAAAAAACACTTTCTTCTTCTCAATTTTAATAACATAGTTAAGGAAGACTGTGGGTAAGAGAAATCAAATGCTAAAGGTGATTGGATAGATGAAGTATTGAAAAAGTTGGAAGGTCAAAATACGAGGGTGCTAAAGAGCGAAAGGTGATTGCCTCTATTCATCGGCTAGCCACGGGGACCAGGATCTCCTCCTGTCCACTCCCACAGCCTTCTGCATCTATATACCTTAATAAAGCAGAAATGTATTAATATCAACCTCCTTCCATTGGCATGTAATTGTGGATTAGGGAAAATCATCGATTATCTCAATTGACCAATAGCAGTCATGCAGAAGAAGAGAAGGGGAAATAAAAGCCTTTTACCTGATTTTTTTCCGGAAGGATTTTCGAAATGAAATAAAATAATAAATAAAGCTACATTGATTCAATCAGAATACAATGAGAAGATTCTAAGCCTAAATCCTTCTGTCTCCGAAATAGAGGTGAACAACCCACCGTATTTTGAGGCACCATCAGGGCAGAAAATCACTATATTACATATACACACAAAAAAAAACTTTAAACAATTTAAATCAACTGCCAAAAAGACTGATAAACCCAAGATGTCACTCCAGGCCATCAAAGCACATATTGTAATGTACTTATACTCTAATATTTGTTTGAATGTTTTGGAGAATTCTCATCTCTGGTTGATGCATCATTTTGGACTGTTACTTAGTTAGAATTATGCAAAACTTTTCTTTATGGATACGTGATTGAGATTTTCTGTCCTGATGATGTCTGGATCAGCGAATCATCAACTGATGAACTCGATGACTCAAGGCATTGTGCTTGTAATTTTTCATTCTAAGAACTACATAAGAATGTGATCGGCCGAAAGAGCAGTTTCGAAAAATTCTACAATAATCATTTATTATTTTTTTTAATCCAATCTAATAGTCTTCAAAATTGTGGGTAATCACATTCTTGCCTCATGCCACTCCGTAATTAGAATTTTGTGTTTCGAGCAAAGTGTTTTCTCTTTATTTTTGAGATATTGATTATTATTAAGATGAAGCTATTTCTTTTTTAAATGACATAATTTTATAACCATATTCATATATATGCAGGGTTGGAGAAATATTTGCAACTAAAGTTTAAAACCAAATTTGATTTCGGTAATTTTTGCACGCCTCTGCCATTTGTTTTGTTAATCACCAAATTATTAAAGTGTTGATTAAAGTTAATGTGAACTTGTTTTTTTAATTTATATTAAATTTCAGATTAGACCTAGATTCTTACTGAGAGCTGACCGGTCCACCCCATCCCGCTCTTTTAAATGCAAGCGGTGTAGTGGGCGGGTTCTTTTAACTATTACATACATTTTAATATTTGAAAAGCGTTCCGGAGTGGAGACGAAAGGATAGAGTCTTAGTATACGCATATCTTAATTTGTTCTAAGACAATTAAATCTTACATAGAAATATTTCATCAGGTTTTAGTAAAAAAAAAAAGTTGGTAACATGTATTAAAACAGAATAAAAAAATTCCTTTCTTCTGAGGAACGGGATGTTGTTGTACATCTCCTTAAACATTATAGTATACTGTTATTAATATCTATAAAATTCAAGTACAGCCTCCACTGGCTCACTACCAGTGATGTGGTGAGAGGGATGTGCTGGGATCTTTTGTGTTCTGCTCTACCCCTCACACGTGGGGGAGGGAGTGGGCTCAGGGATTCTCACGTCGATTGTGTAAATATTGTATATAAGAGTGTAAATGTGACTAGAGATTATATTATTTTATCATTATGTTATTTCATTTTATTATTTTTTTCATACACATGGTTTGATTATGTTCTTTTTTTTTATCCTTCTGTTATTATATATTTTAAGGGAGATTTTTTTTTCTTTCATTTATTTATTTGTATTATTATTTTAGTATGAATGTGATCATTCATCACTATTACGTATTGCTCACAACTGTGTGACAGATTGTAATATCTGTCAATAAATAAAAAGTTGTATTATTATAAATAAAATTCAATGAAAATTGGTATAATAGGTGGGTGCCTTCAAAATCTGAACGAAACTCGAGTCTTCTGATAATACATCCATACACTTCCTTCATGTTTACAAGTGGTAATTGATATTATCTGAATTGCGTAAAAACAATGGACAAAATATAGTATTGAAAAGTTGGTATATATGTTTACTGGGAGGAAATTGATAAAAAAAATGAAAAAAAAATTAAACACTTCCTATGCTCGATAAGGATCGCCAGCTCGTCGGAATGGATCTGTGAATGTTCACCAAACATTTTACAAATGGCAAACTTTTTTTGCAATCAATTTTTTACTAAGGAAGAACTTTGTGTAATAATTCGAATTTTTATTGAGCTGAAAGAATAATTAGGTTTTGAATGAAGAAAGAGAGTTCAAGAATCTGTAAAATAAGTAAGAATCTGTTAAAGAATAGATAATTAATTCGAGAACGTAGTATGATAAAAAAGCAGAGATTTGCTAAAGGAGACAGTTTTTTATGAAATGAAATACAATTCAGCAGGTATTCAAAGCCTATCTTGAAGAACTCAGAGCTTTTGAGGAGTCAGAAAGTAAAAACATCAAGAATATTAGAAGATTTTTTAGAACATTTTTTTATAATAAGGAATTAATATCTTCAAACATTTGTAATTTTTTTGAAATAAAATTTAATTATTTCAAGATTTAGTAAATGTTTCCTTCCTGTTTGGTATTATCAGCCAAGTTTTTTTTTTTTTTTTTGCAATGTTAATTTATATAGTATTCGAAAAATCCTATTGACCTTATTTCTGACGTACCTAATATTTTTTCCACTAAATTTGCAGTTTCTCACTCTTGAATTTCAGAACAGAAGAGATTCACGTCTCGAGAAAAAGCCATTTGAGTATTGGGATGTGCCGCAGGGAAGCCAAGTATGGGGCTGAATATTCAAACTTTTATCCCACCGACGAGACACACACCAGCCATTGTGCCAGTTCCCATCGTTTATTGCCCAAACACCTCTGAAATATCTAAAACTCCTGAAAACCCTTACACCTATTACATACAAGTCTTCCAAATTCCTTTCCAAGCGAGATTCTTGAAACGATAAGTAGCGGGGATCGAAAGGTTTCTTGAAAAGCTACTGTATCCTAAAATCAATGTAAGCAAACACCTTCAACGTTTTTGTCGTCAAGTCAGTTCTACTAAATTATCCTTCAAAGCAGTCTACAGCTGATGTACTCCTATGAATATAAATTAATGAGGTGTATATTTATATAGATAGTAGACCGTAGATTACTGATTGGAGAAGATGGTGCGGTCAGCAAAAAAAAAAAAAATTTATTTGTTTATGCCGACGTTTCGACCTGAGGTTCAGGTCTTCATCAGGGCTATAGAACAAAATAGATAACAACCATCATTTAGAGAAACATAAAACTGAAAAGAAATAGTATACAAACAAATTTGGAATTATACAAAACATTGAATTGAATAATACAAAATAATTAATTGATTACCATGGAATTGGACAGTTGCAGATTGATAACAGTGAAAGATGAAATATAATATAATGTAGGTAAGGAAGTATTTATAATATAAGTGGATATATGTAAGTGGTGTCTAAAAAAAATTGAAAAACCAAATTTGAATTAACAAATTGAACAATATAACAGAAAATAAAATATATGTTACAATGGGTGAGTGACTTATATATGAATAACATTGTGAGTATTAACTTCATTACTCCCGTAGAAAACGAGGAGTGGTTACTTAGGAGTTATTTAGAAAAAAAAAATTAAAAATATATATAAATGAAATAATAATAATAAAAAATTAAATAAATAATGGGTGCTTTAATGAATTAACTATTTGGGAATAAGGTAGGGATAGGTTTTGTTTGTCCGTTTTTTGATTGACTGGGGAAGCTTCTATTTGAATATAAATTAACTGATATATCCTATTTACATAAACATTTCACAAATTCTACAAAAATATTTTAGGATTTTAACTCTCACTCCTACTATGAAAATCAAAGTAAAATAACTAACTCATACATTTACTAACGGAAAGAACAGTTTTTACACAATTGTAAACCTTATTTAGCATGCTTGATTTTTTAAAGGCATTTGATTCAAGTAGATGTTTTAATATCTAGCTTCAGTTATAGTTACTTGGTTTTGTTCGGTTAATTACTGAATAAATGAATATATTCATTCAGTCTCAACATGTTTATTTTCTGATTACTCCAATCCTACGCTTCCGCGATTCCGCCCATTCTGGAGGATAACATATTTTAAATATCACAGCTACAATGTTGTTAAAAAGTTGCAGGTTCTGGCTTAGTCAAATTATATTTTAAGTTATCAACCTTATTCCTTATCTAACTAATATACTTTTTCTAATATTATTCAATTTACTTTCTATTATGACTTTAATACTCACCTTATCAACAATATATTGATGTATTATTGGTACTAGGTTGGTAGGCTAAAATATAATTTGACAAAACGTAGAATATCCTGCAACTTTTTAATAACATTGTAGTATGATATATAAAATAAGTTATTCTTGAGAATGGCCGAAATGACCAAAACATAGAAGTGCAATAATAATGAAAATAAACATGTTGCGACTAAATGCATATATTTATTATAATTGATGAACAAACCAGTTAAAATAATAATTTAGATTGTATATAAATAAATATAGTTGAATATTTTTATAGTAATGTTTCTTTATTTAATTACAAACCATTATTAATATTTTTTAGCTCAAACGAAATTTAAAGTAATGGCATGAGAAATTAAGATATACGTACGAGTGACTTTTTTTTCACCAAATAGTGTTAGTTGCCATTATAGATAGTTAATGTATATGAAATATCAGTGGATAGGAAATTATAGTTAGTGAATAGTTAATGTGCTGAGATATACCTGTGTCAAAAGCGACATGACAAAACAAAATGACATGAAAATAACTTTTCATTTGCTTTATTACAGAATATATTACTTCGTACTGCTTTTTAAATTCGAATTAATTTTGATTTTGCCTAATGTCTTACACCTCTCTATTTTTTGTATATTGTTCATCTATTGAACGGAAAATTGTAAATTAATATTTTCCTATTTCTGGACATTTATAAACTAATGGCGACAAAACGTTTGTTGTCATTGAATGAATACACAATAATATACTTTAGAACCATTATAAACCACGGAGGATTTTGGTTAAATATATGAAACACAAGTCAGTTATGCAATTTTTTTTTTCAAGTGAAGTTACCATTCTTGTCGCTACCATTTGTTCATTAAGGTCTTAATAAGATGTTATAAAACTTTTTAATTTAATTAAATATATTTTAATTTTAAAACATTATATATTAAACAGAAATCCTGAAAGAGTATGGAGCAGACCATAAACCATAAATAACCAGGAAGAGACTATTAGTCAAACAAATACCCTAAAAATAATAGCAAAAAAAGCAAGCCTACAAATATCATATGAGAAAGCAGAGCTCATGACTACTGAAGTAAATTTCAAGAAAAAAATAGTAAACACTAAATATGGAAAAATAAAAGTGACCAGATGAGAAGACCTGGAAACCGAGATGAGAATCAGAAGGCTGATGTTCTATGGCCACATGAAGTGGATGAAGGAGGAAAGATTGAATAAGAAGATCTTTAAAAATAATTTAGATACAAAAACATGGGAGGATACACGAGACAAATTATAGAGGAATTAGAGAGACTTGAAATGTCAGAAACCGACTGTCTTGATAGAGATACGTATAGGAAAACATTGAAAAATCTTACCAATATCGGAAGAGGAAAATAAAGGGGTACAAAATGGTCCGAAGAAAGAAAAGAAATGCAGTTGAGGATCATGAAACTGCGATGGAAAGAATGCAAATTAAGACTCCAAAAGAAGCTTTACCATTGATATTAACATGGTCGTGAAAAACGTTATTAAAAAGATACGTGAAAAAAAACTAACAGAAATGAATTCATAAATTTTTATGTTGTATGAAAAAATAGTGTTAATCCAATACTATGATATTACTATATATTATTATTGTAAACTTTTATTTATTGATAATATTACAATCCACCAAAAACGTCGGGAGTGGTTAATGGTGATAATTGTAGATTTTCATCTCACAAAAAACAAAAAATATTAAAAGAAATAAATAAAATCTATATGTGTATATAAGAAGAAAAATAATTAAATAAACTGAATAATCGAACTAAGTAAAATAAATTACATACAATATATAAAAATGAATAAGTAAAATCTCTATATGTATATAAGAAGATTATAATATTAGCTTTCGATTTTCTCTAACTTTCTCTACAATGTACAAGGTTTTTTTCGAGGTCCTGAAAGTTTGCGAATCACGAACTATGCAAGGACGGACACATATACTGTAAGAGTACACCGTGAACTATAACTGGAAATGTGAAAATTCACGCGGGTGGAAATCGTACACCAGGGAAAATATGGGTCAGGAAAAAGTTTCATTTCGAAACTTTGCCCGGCCTAGGATAAGTTTTCTACATACGGTGTCATTTGTTGAAAGTTTCTAAGCGTCTTTTAATGCCGCTCTCCAGCCGGTGACAAAGTAACCGCCAGGAATAACGCCTACTCTCATAGCGACCAAAAGTTCTTCCTCGGCTTAACCTTCTCCTTTTCTTCGTCGTAAACACTGCCTCAATTTATCTTCATATTTATATAAACAATACGACTCATTTATTCATTTTTTAAATATTTCAAAATAGGTTAGTAATGATTTATATATTAATATATACAAAACCTTTTTGATTTAATTGTTTCCATTTATCTATTAAAATTTAAAACTGTGACAAAGCTAAAACAAAATAATTTGATAACTATCTATGCAATACCTAGAATATAAAGGTTTTTACGTATAATTTAATTTGTGATATGATAAGGAACATGGAGGACTTTAAAAAATAAAGAACGGATTTAAGAGGAGTTTGATGAGTACCAAAGTACAACTTCAGATTTACAGGAGATGTTGAGAGAAGATCCCACAACAATAACAAAAGCTATTCAATTTCTAAAAATCATTAATATTTATGATGACATATAGTCTAACTGTCCAGCAAAGATAAGTAAATGCAAAATTTAATATAGTAATTTACTAACTACGTCACATGGAATTGCAACTTTGTAAAATGTAAATTGTAATTGTAAATATGTAATTTTAATTGTAAATATGTAATTGTAATTGTAAATTTGCAACTTGTAATTGTAATGTAATGTAACTTGAAATTGTAATTGCAACTGTTAATTTGTAACTTTCTCACTTCGTAATTATATGTAGCTTTGTGAATATGTCAATTGTAATCTACTAACTTTGTAAATTCAGTGTAACTAGTTCTAGTGGTCGAAACACTTAAATAAATAAATTAATCACACACATGAGGGAGAAACCGAGAAAAATAAGTTAAAATCAAAAGTTTTCCCAGAGCCAGTTTTTCCCTTTTCATCAACCACTGCAATAGTTACTATCCATAAAATCTATTCCTTCGAATCAAAAGATAGAATCTCGTGTAACATGCATTGGGTTGGTACATAGAAAATGTTGCTTCCTGCGGTATGAAGAAATAAAAGAAAAAACAATTTAATTTACATATAAATAGAAAGAGGAACTACTGCGATCGCGAAACATTTTGAATCCGGATGTTCAACAAAAATATATTTTTTAAAGTCTCCTGAGTCTGTGTGTTTGTTGACAGTCTAGCTCAGAAACGAAATTTCGTTCGAAACATAAATTATATATTTGAAGCTACATAGGCATCGATTACATGAGTAATCGATTTTTAACTTTTTTTCGATTGTCTACAAAACGGTTGGAACGATTTGATTGAACTCGGTGTATCAATGAACCACTTAGGTCTTGTCCTCATTGAGGTAGTCCGAACTCGATTCGAATCTTTAAAATGTCTTGCTCTGAAGTAATTGTATTTTTCTAATTATTAATCATATTTTCATTCTAGTCATGAAAAATGGATAAATGTTAAATAATTCGATACTTAACTAAAGGATACATATTTTATCCAAGTTGAAAACAAATTTCTGAAAATAAAAGTGGGATCATAACATGACAAAAAAGGCATAAAATTAACAGTTCATAAGGCAATACGTTCTTTACCTGACTGTCCTCTATAACTATCTAAAAAAGATTTAAATTCAGAAACTCCTGAGTGCACAAGATATTTCCTGATCCCTCTCCATAACATTAGTAAGTATGTAGTTCTGTTATCTATTTTAAAACTATTGTATTCAAGGCATTATACCCGTTTTCTTCACCCCAAGAAACACATAAATTAAATGTTGTAATACGTATTCTGAAAATTTATTGAATATATTCTTTAAAAAACTAAACTGTCGGATAAAGGATAAACATTTATGTTGATGGTTGGGAGAAATGAAATGAAGTAGACGGAAGATAAATAGACTAAAAATAATATCTTTAAATACTTTTTATTTTTCATTTGTTTCGTACATCAGAAACTGATATTTTATATGTTCTAATCAAATAAATTAGTGGAGCGAGGGTAGCCCCGGGATAAGGCGCGAGGCAAGTAACTGTAAGGACCCGAGTTTGAATCCGGCTGGGCAGAAAATTTACTGTTACACTGTAGCTATGAGTCAACTCTGTTGGTTCTTGGAGCCCTCCTAGGTCCACTCAGCCTCTTAAATTGGGTACCCTTAATTGGGTATAACTCTGGGTGTCGAGCGTGATTCTGACCAAATCACCTCCTTGCACAACCGTTGCTCTAGTGACAGTACTTCCTTACAAAGTACTTTTTGAGATTTATTGATTTTATTTCAATTATTGATATCTTAAAAAAAATAAGAAATGATCGGGTCATTACCATATGTCTACCTACTTGAGAAAACAAACTGACCAGTATGGTAGAATAGAAAAAATTATATATTCACTGACAATTTCTATATGAATAACAGTACCATAAAAATATAAAATTAACATCTTGCTACATATATTATTTCTAAATTCGTTAAACTTTTGTATTCTTGGGAGGAATGAATTTCATTTGCTATTCCCCTCTTGAGAAACCCTAATATATGAATTTAAAATAATATGAACGAGCAACAGAAAAATCAAAATTTTTGTTCATATTTTTCCCCTTCTTTGGTCTTACGATTTTTTTTTTCACAAATCAAAAATAAAGCTATAACTACAACCTTCACAAAACTTGGAGACATAAGTAGGTTAATAAGTGTAAGTGTTGTAATTCGCGCACCACACCAGATTTTTCATAGTACTTTTTTTCTTTAGTTATAAATGAGTTGTCATATTTTTACCATCAGTATATTTATTTCACTTTACTGTTTATATTTATATTTTCGCAAATTTGTAAAGTTATATTAAATCACATGACTACCAAACTTATTACACTCCAAACTATTTATATAACTTATAGTAATCATGCAAGGCCCACCAGGCCGATTTGGTATAATATAAATAAAAAAATGTTTAAATGGGAAATATTAGGAAAAGTCGTAGATCTACACACTGAACAATTTTTTATTTCTAAACATTTACAACTGTACATAGTATTACATATAGTAAATATGGAATGTTGAGAAACTGCCCATTGGCAATACTCTAATAACATTTTTACACTAGAAGGTCTTAACGCCATCTTCTTTTCAGGCGCCTCGGAGGATTGTCAGGAATGGAAGAAATAGAAAGGCTAGAAACTAGTGGAGGGCTAGGGAGTTTATAGTGGAGTTAATTTATCATTGTTCCATATAATTTTATTTAGAATATATTAAAACAATGTAACATTTTTGGTCACTCAGTCTTTGACTGCCGTCAAAACAGCCCTGACGAAGCCCTGCAACGTGGGGCGAAACGTTGGCTCAATAAAATAGTATACTCTTTTACTATTTGAGTTTTTTTTTTTACCGCACCCGGACCATATTCCATTCATCATAATGTAACATTTTTGTTTTTTATTGAACTTATTGTTTAGGCTAGTTGACGATTAATTATTTCCTGCAGCTACTAGGGAGACAAGCTAATAATCGGGTAAAATTTACGACATGATGTTTTCATTACGTTAAAAAAAAAAACTTTTTCGGTCATTAATCATTTCGTATATATATTTGTGTCACAATTTGATCCTTTTTATAAATTGATTTTTGAGAAATACCAATAAAGTATTTTTTTTTTTTTTTTAGGACTTAAGCGTCATAGTGATTTTAACGGCAAACTTAATACAATTTACCTAATTCTTCTACTTGAAACTCGTTGACCTTTTGTATATACAATAATTTCCCTAAAAAATACAGGGGAAAATGTTATGAGGACAGGAAAATGCGTACTTACTCATAACTCAACAAGTATACATTTTATGGTGAATTATATAAGTCGTTTGAAAGGTAATTAAATTCCCTAAAATAAAAAAAAAAAAAAAAAAATAGTAGCCTGAATCATTTTTCGTTTGAATTGTACGGTTTATTCATATTTTTACTTTCCTAATGCTACTAGGTTTGGGAAATATTGAAATCTGGTCAAATAAGGTAAAGCAGCCGATAATTTTCGTATTTAAATTTATGATATTTTTTATTATTTATTTATTGATATTTACATCTGTTCATTCTGATACATCCAATAAATTTTGTGTTAGATAATAATGGTATGATACACGCATGTTTATAGGTACCACTATAATAACATTTATTTATTAGAAAGTCTGGAGGTCTTATTTTCAGGCACCTTGGAGTGTTAGGAATGAAAGAGGAAGGTTAGAAATTAATGAGTTTGAGTGGTTAGGGAGTTTGTAATGGAAGGAATGATATCGGGTTCGGGCTAGATCGGTTACATAGGGAACATTAGGGTCTTTATGGATGATTTTATTTGTGACGAAGTAAGGAGTTTTAAGGATTTTACGAAGCATTTTTGATTGTAAGGATTGGATATGAGAGGAATTCGAAGTTTTAGAGGAGCCCCAAAACTCAACTCCTAATGTTCAAATAGGCCTTATTATAACATGACTATGTTGCTCGTTCGTTTGTAATGGATTAGAAGTTAAGATAGTTTGTCTAGTAAGTGCTGTAATAGTCGGAATCGACGTGCGGTTTTCAGTCTTTTCTGTCTTGTGTGAGGACATCAAGTTGGTCGTAAAAAAATCTTGTAATAGTTTACTATCTAAATGACTTTCGGAGCTGTTCGAAAAAAGCAGAACTGTTAGTAAAAATATTCGGTTTTATTTAAAGCAATAAAGTTATTTCTCCAATGATGAATATAGGTAGCAGAATCAGCCAGGAAAACATGAATAATAAAAGTTACATAAGCCTGTAAAGGGGATGTAAAGTTTTCTATTCTATTCTTTTTTCTTCTTTCTTTTTTTCTTGCGGACTACTTTAGGGGAAGGAGGAGGGTAGGAAAGGAGCCTGAGGAGCTAACAACAGGTCGTAAATAGCAATTAAGCCTCTTCCTAAACTACCTGCTCCTTAGGGAACCCCTTCAGAATTTCACAGTTCTTGACTTGTAAATTTTTTTTTCTTCTTACAACCCCACAGGTGCCCGGTCTTACACCCTCCCTTACCCAACAATAAACATTATACATCTCCTTTGTGAAAAGCGTGAACGTTACTGGAGAACCGTAAAAATAAATCGGTTACATAGTTGTATATTTAAAGTGTATGAGCAGACAGAATATAATGTCGAAAAGAAATATCCAGATGCCAGATTGTTTTGCTTAACCGCATTTCTAGTAGGGATCTCTGTTTAAACAAGTTAAATCTGATTATATTACTAATCCTTGAGTTGCAGATACAATATGTTGGCCGAAAGACACAATCATTCACTAAACTGAGGTGTAGATAGTTGACCGTAGATTAATGCTTGAAGAAGTTTGTCGGGGGGTGCGGTCAGCAAAGAACAACATAAATAAACAAAACTATATTTATTTATTTTATGCCGACGTTTCGACCTGAGTTTCAGGTCTTCATCAGGGGTTGTGTCGTAGAGGAGGGAAAGATTAGTACTGGGAAAGATTAGTATTGAGTATTAATCTTTCCCTCCTCTACGACACAATCCCTGATGAAGACCTGAAACTCAGGTCGAAACGTCGGCATAAAATAAATAAATATAGTTTTGTTTATTTATGTTGTTCTTTGCTGACCGCACCCCCCGACAAACTTCTTCAAGCATTCACTAAACTTTACGATTCTTGTTCGTGGAGGATAAAAATAAAAATATTTTTCTCTGCATAAGTTGCAGTCGGTATTTGAGTAAAATAAAAATGAGTTCAATATTGAAAAAATATACAAATATAAATACATCTGATAGATTTATTTATTGATAGATATTACAATTTTGCCACACAGTTGTGGGCAATAGGTAATAGTGATGAATGATTTCATACATACTAAAAAAAATAAATAAAATAAATTAAAAAAAAAACACACTCTTAAAATAACAAACAAAAGAATAAACAAGATGAACATAATCAAACTATCTCTATGAAAAATAAATAAATAAAATAACATAATGATAAAATTATATGTACAATATTTACACATAAATACATCTGGCAATTTTTTCAGCCATGTAGATAATGACATAATTTCCATTGTGAAATTAAAGGTTGGACTAATTATGATGTTTATTAAAGTACACGAATATGGGACAATAGTCCCGAAACATTATGATAATTTATATTAAAATATATTCAAATTTTGGAAGTTTTTAACCTCAAAATACTCCTATACTTTGTTTAGAATATTATTATTTTCTACAAATGTGGTAACAGATAAAAAGATATTTTGAACACGACTCATTTTCAGCGAATATAATTTTGTTATTTCTGATTGTTGATTCATCATAATTATGTTGTCTAGCGGAATAGACTGAATAAGATTGTATCGTTTATTACCAAAAGTAGAATTATCCGTTGAGAAGATAATAATAATTTATTTTGTTGGTTTCTTATGGAAGTTGAAGTTGGTTTCTTCAAAATTAAGTTGGTTTGTGGGTGTATATGACGCATTAAGACAATGATTATTATTATTTCTTTTTTGTGTGGGGGAATACCTTTGAAAATATCTTTGTCCTTATTTCATTATGATAACGGATGATTTTATGATCGTTCGGTAACAGGGAATAATTTAATAATTAATCAAAAAACAATTATCAAAACATTTATTGAAATAAGCAAATCTACTTTAGGTTCCAAACGAAGTTAAATAGTTCAAAACAAGATTTATATATTTTTTGCGCCAATTTCATATTCTTTATTAATGTAAGTACGTAATAGAAGTTTTGGGTATGAAAAATGAAGCAATTAAAATGTGGTCCTGTTAAATTGGACAAAAACAAATTCAAACTCAAACCCTTTAAAAAAATAAAGAAGGGATTTATCTTATATTCTTTAGGACCAAGATCACACTGTGTCATGTCCAACATCAACGATATTCAAAAGTTTTTTTTTTTACTCGTAGATTGCATTACATTTTACAAATAATTTTGGTTTTCCTTTGTGATGTACTTCACAACAGATGAAATCTATTCGCTAATTTTTGATTACTAGATATTAAAAACAAACTTTCTACGTCAAACTAAGGAAAATTCAAATATGTGGTACTTAGTATCTGCCATTAAGTATCTGGAATTTATCAAAATTTGAAGTTCATTAGGAATACTCATTCGACTTCAAGTATTCAATAACGATACCTAACTATGATATTTTATTTGTAGGAAGATAGTCCGGGTGGCAGTCAATAAAGGTATAAAAATAATAAAATAAAACTATTTATTGTGAACTAATAACAACAAACTAGATTAACAATATTTTTCATTCAATATTTTGATACCGTTATTGACCGCCACCCGGGCTATCTTATTACAATCTACTTCATACGGTCAACTATCTTCTTCCAATATATAATTTTATAGTATTCCGACCAAGCGACCATTGCACTATGGCAAGTCCTAAGGATGTGTATAAAAAGGAAAAATTCTCTAAGCTCACGGAGAAATAGTTATTATTCTTTTAGTTTCAAATATTATTCCTATACTTTGTTCAGAATATTCTTATTTTTTACGAATGTGGTAACTGATAAAAAGATATTTTAAACGCAACTCATTTTCACCAAATATAATTTTGTTATTTCTGATTGTTGATTCATCATAATTATGTTGTCTAGCGGAATAGGCTGAAAAAGATTGTATCGTTTATTACCAAAAGCAGAATTATCCGTTAAGAAAATAATAATAATAAACTTTGGTTGGTTTCTTATGGAAGTTGAAGTTAGGTAGGTTCAAAATCAAGTTGATGCTAGGGTTTGCGGGTGTATATGACGCATTAAGACAATGATTGGCAAATGGATTAAAAAGTTGGGTCTACAATTTAAATATTATTATTTTTTTTTTTTGTGCTGGGGGAATACCTTTGAAAATATTTTTGTCCTTATTTCATTATGATAACGAATGATTTTATGATCGTTCAGTAACAGGAAATAATTTAATAATTATTGTAACAGAACTATATCTACAATCTGTTTATGTAACATAAATAACTTGGTAATTTAGTCGGCCTAGTTGAATGCCCCACGATGGTACTTCACCAGTGGTATCAAAGCACAAGACAATCCTAACTCTCAAGTTACTGGCCCATAGCCAGGCAGGATATCAGAGGCTTAGGTAGGTCTCTACACAAGAGATAAGATCAGAGCCTCAGTTTAATTGGTCAGTCTGTGTGTTCCTCCTCGTCAGGCATCAACTCTTCATCTCCACTAATAAACTTATCGTTTTATAGCAACAATCTTAACTACTTTCTAAGGCAGGCTATTTATTTTTATCTCTTTATTGAAATTTACAAATCTATATAATGATATATACAGTAAATTTGATGTTAGTTTATAATTGAGTGATAGAGGCGTGTATTCTAGCATTCTAATAACGTTTTTACATTAGTTGGTCTCAGAGCCATCTTTTCATCTCTTTAAGGCGCCTCGGAATGTTGTCAGGAATGGAAAAGGGAGCAAGTTAAGTAACTAGTGAATTTGGGAGTGTATAACGAAAGGAATCTGATTACATATAGAACATTGAGGTCTTTATATATGATTTTATTTCTGGCTAAGTAAGGCGCATTAAGGATTTTGGATTGTTAGGATTGGACACGAGAGGAATCCGAAGATTTAGCGGAACCCCAAAGCTGAACTCCGTATGTCCAGATAAGCCTTATTACAGTCATGTAGATCAGTCTTTTGTAATGAATTCGAAGTTTAGACCATTTATCTAGTAAGTGCTGTAATAGTTGGAAACCAGGTGTAGTTTCCTGTCTTTTCGGACTTGTGTGAGGATTCCAGGTTAGTCGTTAGTCCAGTCACAGCCCAAGGTAGTGGGTCTGTTCTACAGGTAAGAGCAAGATTATTATATGATACTATACGGCAGTCGGTAGCTTTATGACGAAGGTTAAAGGTGATTTGATGGGATTTATTTTAAACCTTCAATTACGACACCATTCTTCTAGGGCTGTTATATGAGACTGAAAAGTTTGTTATGCAATCAAACGGTTATTTTTAACTGCGAGCAAACTTGTGTCATCGGCATATGTGGTGAAGATAGTGTTAGGATTGGTTGAGGAACCCCAGCGGACTGAAAATAGAGGATAGGAACCATTGAGGTTTACTTGGAATAATCTATTAGTAAGAAAGGAACAGATGATGAGAAAGTATGTGGGAGGTAGGAATTTACGAAGTTTGTAAAGCATTCCAGGATGCCAGACTCAATCAAAACCCCATACTATTTCTAAAATCGTTTTTAGAAGTTTACAAAAAAGTATGTATATGTACAAAACCTAAAGTTGTATAATGCATGTTATGTTTTTAATTACTCTTTAAAATCAAATTAGAAAAAGGTTACTTAAACAGGAATGTAAATTAGACATGTATAAATGTTTACTCATAACATGTTGTACAGCAGTCTAACTATATACCCATTTCTATATTGTACGTTAGCTGCCATAAATTGAAATCTAATCAAATATAAAATGTATATAGTCATGCATATGAATATTAATGGTATTTCTTCGATAAGATCATTTTAATTTTTTAAAAACATACGACAATCCATCATAATTATACGCTTTGAACATTTAAGAGAGAAGTTAAATACTAATTAGCCATGAAATACACTAAACAGAAATTCAAATACATTGGCTATTTAATTTATTTTTATTGTTTATTCTGGATTAATCTTTCAAAATTTAAGCCCTTTTAAATTTTCAAAATTTATAAATAATCTTCAGACTACGATTGTGTTTGATTGACCAATAATAAGCTATTAATTTTTATGGTTTTGAAAGATTTTTAAAGTATACATATATGCTTGTAATATAATTCCTCATTTGACCATCTAGGTCCTAAAAGAGAACCATTCGATTATCCATGGGCAATACTTGGTCTTCTCATCTACGATAAAAAATTGGAGATTGGGTAGGGCTTGTTTAGATGAATAAATATATCTAAAGGGTGTTCCCCTATACATGTTCATTTCTCCCTAACACTTTTATTTTTAAAAAATTTAATTTATTTTTCGCTAGGCCGTTGCATTAGGATGTAAAAGATAAAAAATATTTTTAGTATATTGTTAATTTTCAAACCTTCTCAATTTTTCTCCTGCACTCTTAGCTCTGGAATTACGAATGGAACTAAGTACATTTTTTTTGTATGGATTATTGTATCAAATAAAATTTTAAGACGAATTCAAATGGGCAAATGTTTTGTTTCGACAGGTTCTGAAGGCTTGAATTTCTGATAGCAAATAATTGTTTTTGGTTTTTGGTGACTTTCTTACATACGGTGTAGAAAATAGAAAAAAAAAATGAAAGGATAAAACAAAATCGTTTTATAATTAAATTTCAATTTATAATCCGTGTTCATGATTTAAGAATGTAAATAAATTAATTAAAGTTTGATATAAATTAATGTTAATTAATTTATTAATAAATTAATTAATTTATTAAATAAATCAAATGGTATCCTTGTTATGTTTCAACACTCTTTATTATATTATTAGTCCAATGTTTCGGCCAATCTAAACAGGACAATCTAAACATTTAACAGCTTATTATATATTCATTTGTAACAATTTAAAAAAAAACCAACATCATTATTAATAATATACTATACCTTGAATATAAATTCACACCTCACATCAAAATAATGTTCAAAATGTTTCACAGGCTATTTTTCCCAGGTCATCAATTACAATTCAAAATCATTCTATGAAAATGTGTATTAATAGAAAATCAAATTAATTATTAATAAGCTTATGTCCAGTTACCTATTGTTTTAAACTTTATTAATTTTTAAAACTTTAATTTTAGATTAAAACTACACTATCCACTATCAGATAAACAAACTATTTATATCCTTCCACACACTCAGGTTAGGCTAATTATTATTTTAATTCAAATTATATTTTGGTCTCATTTTTTATTTATTTCAATTATTAAATTCATATTAAAATTAATCGTCAATAGTAACAACAATGTTTCTCATATTTTTCATAAATTTATTTTACTTAAAATATCTACATAATATTGGTTCCTTCCAAATTCCTTGTATCTGTTTTAAAATTTACTGTATAATTGATGTCTCTGATATATAAATTGACTGAAGTATTTTTCTTTTGAACATATTGTTTTCTTAATGTAAAATTATGGTGCTATCAAAGTAAAAAATTTTTTTTTTTTTAGCAGCATGTGCTATTATATTAGTGCTGTTTTATTGGGATCATTCTCCTTATTTCTTGTATCGTTTCTATGTTGATATATTTTATCCCCCAACAATTGCTTTGTTTCACCTGTATAGATAGCTGGACAATTTAAACACGGAATTTTATATATGAATCCCGATTGACTTTTTATTTCAATTTTGTCCTTCGAATTGCTAT
>NW_027111476.1:192724-222596 GCF_000696795.3 Halyomorpha halys
AATCTTTAAATTACCTCTTCTGATTTATCTTTAAAATAAATAGTTGAATCCAGAATATTTCTTATTAATTTAAAATAATGTATTTAGTTATTTACACATTGCATTAACGATTTAATTAATTGCTCATTATAACTATTTAGTTCGTAGTGGTAAATAACATTATGTAATAAAAATATAAATATATATGGTAAAAAATAAAAATAAATTTAGCACGACAAAACTAATAT
Source organism: Halyomorpha halys (assembly GCF_000696795.3). Classification (NCBI taxonomy): domain Eukaryota; kingdom Metazoa; phylum Arthropoda; class Insecta; order Hemiptera; family Pentatomidae; genus Halyomorpha; species Halyomorpha halys. The sequence goes on from NW_027111476.1 coordinate 192,952, forward strand.
ACACGAAACTTTGGAATGGTATAGGGCTCTATAAACTGCACCAAATGGTAGATGGGAAATCTGATCTAATTAATCCAATTAGAACCGGAAATGTGAAATAAAACGTTTTTCTTTATTTGAAATCAATATTTCGCCTTATAATGGCAATTAATCTAAATGGTGGTAATTTAGGTTAAAATAGCAGACATTTAACTTTCCAAGGGTTTTATTAACGTTGAGATTGGATAGAATGCAGAGGAGTTATGAACGACGGTCGCCGGTAGATTAAAAAAACAATCCTCCAAATAAATGAAGGTAAAAAATTTCTTAATTTTAATTACTTTAAAAAATAGTATTGAAGAGGTTCAGCCCAAGCTATAAACGAATGTGATTTAATTTTTTTTATAAGAATTATTTTTACCTGCTTCACTGAAATCCCCATTATGTTTTTTAATTTTTTTATTTAATTAAAAGTCATTTAATAGAATTTTCTTCATAATTCTTTTTCTCCAGAAATAGATAAATCGATTATAATAACAATTAAGAAAATCCCTACTTTCTGAGCTACGTGCCCAAATTGTTTACGTTATTATTTTAAATAACTTTTATTTATTACAGGAGAGCCTATATATAACCTGCCCGGGAAAATGCACCATTTAACTAAAAGCCTCATCATAATATGTTGAATGGCAGCACATAAAATACGGACATAGAAATATTGATTTTTATAAATTATATTCTTATGGGGAATTGATTTCGTAACGATTTTTTCCTCTAGTTTTCTTTTTTTTAACGTTTTTTAGTTTTCGTTTGCACGCGAATCCCTAAAAGGAAAAACCAATCAGTGGGTTTATCATAATTAAAGTTTATAAATTTGGATAAATTTAGACTTAAAATTATGTATGTGTGGTTATCAAATTTAACGGAAACGTTATCCTACAGGATGGAACTGAATTCTAGAACAGAAACTAACAGTTCTCGGAAGACAGTTACAACCGACCCCTTCTGCCTCATAATTTATATTTAACTTGAATAGAAGCTAAGGAACCTTTATATTTAATCAGCTAAGTGAAAACTAACAAACGTAACGCTTTGAACAAATAAGTTGGCATTGCTACCTAATTCTAGAGGTCAAGTGGCACGCCTATTCATGGAAACTCAGTAAAAGTTTATAAGTAATGACCTCACGATGACTGAATGCTGTAATGAGAGCTATTCTTAAAAACATATCTATGTTGTTGAATCATTAATACACACATTAAAACAGTTTTGCATACACCACTCTACAACATAGGATTCAAGGTTAGCTAAAGGTCAACATTCAAGGCATTCGAGGTCAACATAAAATACAATCCTTAAACTCCTTTATGTTTACTAAACACTAATACTGTGCTTTTGAGATCAAAACTGAACCTTTGCTGTGATTTACAACTATTTTGGAAAGAAGAGGTGATGTAAATTTTTTTCTTTACTGTAGTTTGATTGCATTTTACTTTTGTCTACGGAACTGCTTTACAAACTCCGTAAATTCCTAACTCCTACATGCTTTCTCATCATTGAGTTTGGATTCCGAACATCCCACTCTACTATCCAGCAATGTCATCGTGTGGGGGACGTTGTCTCGTCTTCTTTGGAGCGCGGAATGTACTGCGCAGGAGTCTTTTTCGATGTTGAATAGGCTTTTGATCGAGTCTGGCACCCGGGACTGCTTTACAAACTCCGTAAATTCCTACCTCCTACATGCTTTCTCATCATTGAGTTTGGATTCCGAACATCCCACTCTACTATCCAGCAATGTCATCGTGTGGGGGACGTTGTCTCGTCTTCTTTGGAGCGCGGAATGTACTGCGTGGGAGTCTTTTTCGATGTTGAATAGGCTTTTGATCGAGTCTGGCACCCGGGACTGCTTTACAAACTCCGTAAATTCCTATTTTCTCATCATCCGTTCCTTTCTTACTGATAGATTATTCCAAGTAAACCATAATGGTTCCAATTCCTGCCTCTATTTTCATCCCACTGGTGTTCCTCAAGATAATATCCTCGGTCCCACCGTCTATTCAGCTGACATCCCAACAGCTTCTAACACTATCCTTACCACGTATGGTGATGACACATGTATCCTCATAGTTAATAATAATCTTGATCGCATCCCAAAATTTCCAGTCCCATATCACAACTCTCGAAGACTGGTGCCGAAATTGGAGCATAAAAATAAATCCCATCAAATCACTTTTACTCTTCGTCGTAAACCTGCCCACTGCCCTACATTATACTTTAATAATGTGGCACTTACCCCTGTAGAACAGATTCGTTATCTTGACACACGTCTAACCTGGAATCCTCACACAAGACTGAAAATATAGGAAAATGCACGTGGATTCCGACTATTACAGCACTCACTAGACAAACAGTCTAACTTCCAACTTATTACAAAAGACTGATCTACATGACAACAATAAAGCCCATCTGGACATACGGTTGAGCTTTGGGTCTCCACTAAACCTTCGAATTCCACTCGTATTCAATCCTTACAATCCAAAATCCTCAGTGCTTTGTTACAAATAAAACCATCCATAAAGACCTAAATGTTCCTTATGCAAGTGATCTAGCCCAAAGCCGATATCATTCATTCCCTAATCACCCAAACCCACTAATTTTTAACTTTGCTTCCTCTTCCATTCCTAACAATCCGCCGAGACGCCTGAAAAGAAGATGGTCTCGTGACCTTATATTGTAAAATCTTTTTAAAGTTCTACCAATGGGTAGTTTCTCTAAATGCTGTATCATATCATTATGATCTTACTTCAAATTTGCTCGTTGTATTTTATATACAGTTGTAAATGTTATTAAACACAAAAAGTAAAAACCTTTGTTTATAATTCCTTCGGTACAATTGACTTGTGTTACAACAATATTAAGTATGCTAAGAAATAGCCTGGACGGTTGTTGGAGTAAGTATGGTGCTAAGAAAAAAATATTCAATGATTGATGTTTATTTCTTTTTAAAACATGAAAATATGGTAATATTCTTATTTTCTTTACCTTAATCAATTTACAAATTTTAAGCCTAGTTGAGTAACATTTAAAAAAAATTATGTTGTATTCTATATATTCTACTTCTAAGAACCATAATAGTGAATAGTTTTTCATTATCACGAAATTTAAAATATTTGTAGGTGTATCCTCAAAAAAACATTCATTGATCAGTAAAGTGAATAATTATTACCATTAATAATTGAGAGCAAAAAGAGAAGAAATTAATTAATAAGAAAATATCGGTACATCGTATGAAAAAATCTTGAAAAAATCTCTTTATTAACTAGCCAGATAACGTTTGATTCCAAACTTAATCAAATCTTAATTTATATACGGACTATCAAGCATCAGCCCAAAGTGCAATTTTTGAGGGAGTACAAGAATTTGAATGAAAAGTATCACGAATTATGATGGTAAAAAAATTTTATCGAGCGTGTAGTATACACATTAATTTAAATCGGTACTGCTACAACCCATGACGGGTAAGTGGTGCTGTACTTTATAAGGAAGTACTGTTACTACACCAACAGTTGTTGCAAGATAGTGATATGGTAAGAATCTCGCTCGACTGCCAGATTTTTGCCCAATTAAGGGTATCAACCTAACGAGTCTGCTCTCGAATCTACAGGGATGATGCCTCATAGAAACGGTGAAATAGAAAAAAATATCTGCTGCAGCTGGTTTCGAACCCGATTTTTAGGAGCTAACAGAGCGTAGTCACTGCTCGACTAACCACGACGACATTGCTCTTAGTAATATATTATGTAATCACAATGTTGTAAAGGGACTTAGTTCTAAAATAATGAAGCTATTTTTCATTTCATTTTATTTGAGATGTGCTATATCTAGTCGGCATTTTTCTAATCCTATGTGCATTAGTTCTGACAATAATTTAATTGGCACAACATTGATTGTTAATCATTTACAATTAAGAGACTTATGGCTTTGTGTTGGTATGTTAATTAATTGGCAAGCAATAAACATTAATTAATTTGTTTAGTTCAGTTCTTAAAACTTCATATAGTTTTCTTTTACTTATACAAAATATCACGATATCATGGTGTGAAGTTGATGGATGCACGACGTTCTTAATTGAAAAAACGTTGTAACCAATACCTGTACAGTATATAGTTCATTACGAATATGGCGCCTTGACTGGGATACTGATGCGGGCATTCAATTTATTTCTAATTGCTTCTCCCTCAATTAGTGTTTGTCGACGAATAGCTGCCACCCTCCTTTCTCCTAATAGCATTACTTAATGACGCTACACGACAACTTCAAAACCGAATGAATTCTCTATTAATTACGACAATGGTCAACTGTTATAAATTAATATAGTAAGGAGGATAAGATCTTTCTAGCGTCGAAGGTCTTATAAAGTTCAGTTTACCAAGAAGTGATTCTGCAATGAATCATAACGGGAGATATCATTGAATTTTAATAGGCGCTATAATTCGAATTTATTAACTGATACGATAGAATTATAGCTTTTGAGGATAAATGTAAGTATATTTTAATTCCGAGGTTGGATTTCAATTGAAAGCCTTCCTCTCCCCCCTCCCCAGTTGGAATTGCGCTGATATAGTGGAGGGGGTAGCTGTAGGGCTTTGCTCCTATCTTAATTGGTCCTCTCTCTTTTTGGATCTGATTTATAGCGGGCACCCAGGGTTCTCTGATTACCTCCCGCACATATCTCTGACTGCCTTTCATTTCCAATAGCTCTCATTTTTATTTACCCTTCTCTTGCTTATGGTCGTATAAATCCAATTTCTCTGCTTACTGTGGAGATAAATGTTACCATTGGAACCCTTAATTGAGGAATAACACATACCGTATTTAAGATCTTTGAGTGCCCTTTTCTCCAACCATGTTGTTCAAACGAAATTATCTTGAACTCATTACTACAACAAAGGTGGCAAATTGCAGAATCGGGCGTTAATTTAATTAATCTTTGTGGAATATTTATTATACAGGGTTAAAATATTTTTTTTAAACTAATTAGTTAGAAAATATCTTTATTTAAAACGTAAAATTTATTTCTTGAATGGTTTTTCATTTTCAATGGTAATAATTAATACGACTCATAACAATAATCACTAAAATGATAACAGGTTTCCTTGGGAATATTTGACAATTAAGCTTTGGAATATATTAAAAATAATATTAATCTTAGGTTTTAATTATGCGAATCCAAGAAGGCAGTTTATTCATCCTCCGGGCTGTTTGTCACCAAGCGAGTTAAAATGCCAAATTTAATGGGCGTGCTGCAGGCACTTGGAAGCCCGACTTTTATTTCTATAGTGGTCCTACGAAATCAAAATTTGATCCCCCAATGTGGTTAAAATAGGATAGTCTACAAGATAAGAATATAAAAGATACAGATTCTGGTGTTTCAAAATGACTTGTTTAGCTAGTTCAAAGAATATTCTTATTATAGTTGGAAATAATCGTTTTTATAAAATGACTTTAGCTATATAAACATTTAATTTGACACAGATTTGGTAATTAAATACCAATAATACTGCTTCTTATTTATTTCTGATAATTTTTGTTTTTACTCTAGGTTTAGTATTGTTTTTTAGCATTTTATAATTAATTCTGAATGTTATTCAATTTAGATTATTATTGTTAGTCAATTTCTTTTTTATAATTTTAATTTCACAAAAAAAAAATGCTTTTAATGATAAAAAAAATTGTTTTACAAGCTCTATTTGTAAAGGGTTATTCTCTAAAAGCAACTACTTTGTAATTAAATAAATTAAATTAATAAATAGTGAGTTTTCAACAATAGCTTAAAACAAAACAGATTAGAAGTGCATCCAACTTCAAATTTCACTTAAATTTTAACGTTAGAATAAACTTTAGTTAGTTTTTGCAATTAAGGTAGCGTAGTTTAGATATTTATCGAAATCTGTTAAATTTTAAACGACCGACAATTGTTTCCTTATCCTCTTCCAACATAAAGGATATCTGATTTAACACACATAAACCGTTATGATGCATTATAATCGGGCAAGCATCTCTAGAGTGCTGACAAACCAATATTATTTGGAGTTTGATTTACTTTTACAGTGCTTGCCAATTTCTATACGGATATATTAAAGTTTTAGATTTACTGTATCGGTATTTCGTAAAATATTTTCTTTTTTAACGCGGCAAAGTAGGAAGAAAATAAACTAAATTGTGATAGTATATATTTTATAGAATTATTTCAGAAAATTGTATCATGCAATTTGAACTAACTCCTGAGAAAAATAAGTTTAAACTGGCTTTGAGTAATGAGCACTTAGTATTTTCAATTATCTTTTATGGGTAAATGGATAAAAACCTTAATTTTTTAAAATAAAATTATTTATGATATAAAAAACATTTTTAATAAAATGGATTATCAAATAAATAATTAAAAAGATATACTAAAATAAAAGATTATTTAAATTAGTCAATACTTATTTGCAAATGCACAGAACCTCTACCTCCAAAAAAAAAAGAGGAAAATTATTGAGAGAAAACTCAGCCATCTATAAGCGTGGCATGAATATTTTAGCTTACTGAAATGCTGAATCGGAATATACTCACGGTATTCCAGTGAATATGAGGGCCTATGATAAAAACCCATCCGGTATTTCGATGCTCGTCCAAAGGAATTTCATAAATACAATTTGAAAATAAATGCTGGTTCATATAACGAAAGCATTTTATGGAACTTTTAAAAAATGTTTATTCATGAAGTCAAGATTTTATATCATGTTTTGAAACATATACAGGATATTTGGCGACTTATTGGGACAGAAGGATTGAAAAATGAAGTTTACAGTTCATCTGTTACACCATGAACAGTAGAACTTTTAGTAACTAAACAGTACACCATGTTTAGTTACTAAAAGTTTCATGAAGGTAACATTCGTGGGTTTTTCAATTTTTTTATATATTTCTTTTTCCCTTTCCAAAATGGTCCATTCCTCAAACATCAGCTCTAAAACATCCGATGTATTGATCTCAAAACTGCACTGATTTTTGGTTCGATAGTGGCCTGGGCGGGTTTATTTCTGTATTGCGGTGGTCCCACGGAATGAGAACTCCCTCCGGTAGGTTAGGACCTATAGAATAAACGAAAAAAATCAGTGACACAGCAGCATTGATATTGCATCCTAGTAAAGTATCATCACTAATTAACATCCAAAAATATAGATAAGTAGTGTTCATAAAAAAAAAATTGTTTGAGACCCAATTTGAATGGACTTGTTGATTTAATCAACATTTTTAAAAATGATAATGTTATGAGATATTTTAATAAGTGTGTATTACATTAAATTATTAAATTTATACATACACAATATAATTTAACTAAATTTACACATTTTAAAATAATTGAAAATAATATCAGTTATTCGTCTTATTTCATGGTGCTATTGTGTGTTTATATTAGAGAAAAAGACAATCTCAAAATTGAGTGTGGTGAAAACAATGGCACAATTAACAATTGTGTAACAATGCGAAACAATTAGTATGGATTCCTGGTATCATTTCCATGTAGCCTCCTTATTGAAATAGAAGTTCTTAATCAAGAATCGAATCTAGGAACCTTCATGATTTGTATTGGTAGTGGTACATGATTTGTTAATTTATATGTTTTTTTATCTCACGATTCTCTGTCCGAAAATATGATTTAAAATGTTATAAAGTTGATTTTTATGAACACCTTCTTCTTACCGTTTGTTATTTTATTATTATTCATTTATTTATTTTTTATCACGTATTGGCCACTAAGGACCACGTGAATGGTTGGACTTATTTGGGAGTCTTGATTTTCTTTCTTCCCATCGCAGTTTCATGATCCTCGACTGCCTTTCTTTTCTTTCTTCGAACCACTTCGTGCCCATTTTTTTCCTCCTCCAATATTGGTGAGATTTTTCAATGTTTTGTCAATGCTTGCAAATAAGTCCTTTCGGTTTTTGTATTCATGTTTTGTTTATAGTACGTCACATTTTTCTGATGCAATTAATCCCAATTGTTTATCCTATTTGTAATATGTAAACAGTTATGTCTGCAGACACTTGTTAAGATTAGATCAGTATTGCGTTTGTGATCCAGACGGAAATTTCGTGCATTGTAGACATATTTTGTTTTATTACTTCAAATAAGGAAAGTGAGCTGCAGTGGCACATAAGAAAATGTGCGGAATCTATGGGGATAATGCCTTAACAGAGCGCACGTTCCAAAATTGGTTTCCCAAGTTTCGAGTAGGGAATCGTGACATAAAAGACGCACCACGACCTGGTCGCCAACAAGAAATTGAAACCATTGATGTTAACGCGATAGTCGATCTAAATCCATTCCAATCAGTGCGATACATTGCACAGGTCCTAGACGTGTCACATACGAGCGCAGAAAATCATTTCCGGCTACGTTTCTAGGCTTGATGTTTGGGTCCCCCACTCTCTGACCGAAGCCAACTTTGCAACCCACATTTCCATTTGCGATTCCAGCGGAAACGATTGCAGCCAAGAAAATGATCCATTTCTTAAAAGACTTTTGATAGGGGATGAAAAGTGGATTGGCCACGATAATGAGGTGCGAAAAAAATCTTGGAGACCCAGCAACGCACCACATTTAACGAGGGATTGTACCCAAAGAAAATAATTCTTACTGTATCGTAAGATTTCAAGGGTGTGATTTTTTATGAGTTTCCAATTTAACAAAATTGGATGAATCGATTCGAAGAAAACGCCCAGAACTGGTAAATCGATTGGGCGTCATCCTCCATCATGACAACGCTAGGCCCCACACTTCGTTAGTTAGCTGCAATAAATTGTTCGCCCTTGGATAGGATCTTTTGCCCGACCCTCCGTATTGCCCGGACTTTGCTCCTAGTGACTACCACTTATTCAGGTCTCTACAAATTTCTTTCTGTGGAAAACAGTTTGAAAACGAACAAGGTGTCAGGGAGCACCTTGATCACTTTTTCGCTAAGAAACCACAGACATTCTATGAACATGGAATTATTCAGGTGTTGGAGATATGGGGTAAGGTAATCGGAAATAATAGACATTACATTGAAAATTAAATACTTTCACAAAAAAAACCGAATGGACTTATTTGCCTTATATAGCTTGATTGTGAAAAAATATATATTGGAGAGACATCCAAAAAACTGGATATAAGGATTAAACAATCCGTTGCAAACAGTAAAAATGTCCAAAAATATAAATTGGACTGCACTGGCTAAATCATAAATTTTATTTAGAAATACCACAAAAATAGCCATGACACAAAACATTAATAGCAGGAGGATTCTCGAAGCAATTCATATAACTAAAAATAGTAAACTATAAAACCGAGACAATACAGTTAAATACACATTATGCAGATATAATGAATTAGGCAGGTCATATAAATATAAAAAAACAAGGAAAATATTTAGAAATAAAATTGTTCAATTAAAATATTTTTTTAAAATTTAAATCGCAAAATGCATTAAATTAGACACATCAATAAGGAGATAAAAACAGCACATATGCATATTGATATGTCAACATGTAACATATCCACAAACATTGTTGATAAGATTAAATTATTTGTAAAAAAATTAAAATGCATTGTACTATCGGGTAAATTCCGAAACGCTGTACAAGTATAAAATATAGAATAATAATATATTCTAATAAGAAATTTTCTTCCCCTCAGCATTTCAAAAAAATAATATATTCAACTTCTTAGGAAATAAAATCCAGAATAAATATAACTGATATGAATCTAAAGATACAAAAGTCTTCTATATCCACAAAATATCATAAATGATAATATAAAATTTATACAGTAATACAAGTACAATTCATAAAATAACATAACTGTTTAAATAGAAGTCCTTTTATACCTTCAACATTACATCTGTTTTCTTAATTGTCACTCTTATATCCTTACATTAGTTTTACCTTATTTGTGTTTTATATTTTACCCCTGATGAAGGAGAACTACATTGTTGGTCGAAACGTCGGCAATCAATAAAAACTGGAAAACTATTTTTGTTCTCTTGACCACCAGCCCTGACTCCCTCAAAATATTTCTTCTACAGTTCGATTCAAGTTAAATTAGTGTTCATAGGCAGTCGTCCAAATATATATATATAATATAAATATAACTCACCAGAATAAATCATTTCTTAAAGCCACCTCAAATCGACTATGTCTTTTTGTTGGAAGGCTTTAAAATGAACAAAAAAACAAACTGGCTCGGATTAAACATTTATTTGGTTCAATTTATACATTTTAAAAACTAAAACTAAAATAAACAAAATATGACTAATAATGAATACAATTAAAAATAAAAAGGCCACTCAGATGAAAATAAAATAGTTGTATGAATTATGAAGATGAAAATAAAATAAACTAATTTACAAATAAACAAATAAATAAATACTAGTCGACGTAGGGTTGCTCCACTTCGATAGTGGTGCTGCCATTATATGTAGGTCGCAACTCTGGTAGCTAAATAAACCACTGCAATGGTCCAGAGTTGGTGTAGTGGCTCATCGATGGTCCGAATATCCAATAGTCGTATTGTATTAGGCGAGCCGACAAAAAGAACGCAGGCAGAGCTGGTTACACACGTTCCTTGGGTTCAGGGGTTGGCCACTAATTACTTAATTAATTGGAACTCATATTAAAATCGAAACACAGAAGTGGTTCCGAACTGTCATGACGACGAGTACACTCAAAAAAATGTCAAATAAAATAATATCAACCAAACGCAGACAGGGCTGCTAATGACGCTACCAGGGCCACTAATTAGTCGGAACAGCTCTAAAAACTAAGATGGTCGGTCCGTTGTTAGGTGACGCTTCTTACCAACAATTATTACCCCTAGCAACTGTCTCTATTACTCATTATTATAAACAAATATAACTACACATTTTTATTTTTAAATAATTAAATCTAATTAAAATAAATATAACAAAATTAAATACTAATAAAACTCGAATACTATTTACAATTATTTACAAGGTAATTATATATTATGACATTAACACCATTAAAAGGTCTAAATTAAAACGTAAAATTTTCAGTTTTGAAATTTCATAAAATTAAGCCTTGTGCTGAATCCAGTAAGGTAATCGAATTGAAAGTAGTTAATATATACAAGACATGGCTCCCCGAAGGGCAACCACACTGACCCTTTCTGAGGTGGCGTTGTTCGTTTTTGGGCGGAAGTTGGGGGTCCGAACCCCGGTAATTGGAGGGCCCTGTTTGACTTGGAAATGACCAGCTAATAGTTTTAGCATGAGTTAGCCGACACTGGCTCGGTTAGCACTTCACCCGCCCTGCTAAATCAAAAACTTAGCCTCCGCTCATCCACATTGCAGATTTAGTGGCTGATCATTGTAGCAAGTTTGACCGCAGTCGTCCTTTGCCTCATCTGTATCACTCCCTCTCTTGATGTGTTTGCTCTTCTGACTTATAGCCGTCAAAAAACAGTGGCCCGAAACTTGGATGAACATTCTGCCCCCTTTATCTAGGCAGTATTTTTTTGCTACTAGCATATGCGAGTAATAACTCAACGTATATGCCTCGAAAATAATCAGTAATTTTTTTTTATACCGAAAAATTTGTAACAATATCAACATGGATTACACATCTTCATTATTAAACAAATTTTGGCACAATTAATTGTTATAATTCACATACTCGGAAATTTAGCAAAAAATATAATTTTAAGTCATAATAGCAGAAAACTGAAAAAAAGAAAGAAAAGAAGTACGTACAAAATTTACATTACTGTAATGACACAACTGTATACTTAGTGAAATTGACTTAATAATGTTTGCGGGCTCAAAAATGTATTTTTGAGTCCACTAACTCTATAAAGCAATTTTATATTTATATCATTTAATTTCTGGAGCAGCAATATAAGTCAGCAATATTTGTCTGTTTTTTCAGAATAAAATTTAAGATAAGATTCGTTGTTATTACCTATTAATAGAAATTATTGTTTTACATGCTGATTATGTTTAATTTATTGATAAGTTGTAATTCTTCTTGTCTTTTGTAAAATTAGTTGTATAAATTGAATATAGAAAATCATTCGGATAATTTATTTGTACTGAATATGTTGGTTTTAGGGGTTGTATTTAGGAGATTTGTCAAAGCATTGGAACATTTGGTCGACGATTTGGTTGGGCCCACTTATACCAAACTAATATTAGAAACTCGATAGAGGAAAATTCAAAACAAACCGTTTTTCTTTAAAAGAAACAATTACAAAAGCGACACTTTTTGCTTATTACGCCATATTAGGACTAAAAATCACAAAATAAAACTAATACAGACTAGAAATATTACAAATCCTATTACTACTATACTACAGCTCGTCAAGTTAAGAAAGACTAATTTAGTGCGAACGCTCTTGTTTAAAGGTAAAAGATATGACAGTGTTCACAGCCTACACCCTAACTCCATATGCAATCCTGTTTAAAAAAAAAAATGTGTTATGTTCCTTAATAATAGATTTCCGTGACTCCGGTTAGGTCCGTCGCACACGGAGCGATAAAAATCGGCTCTAAGTCGAAGCGATACCCCCACCACACTTCTTCAATAGAGTTTACGTTGGGATCCACACACGGAAGTAGGTGATATCAGCTCGAAGTCAAATTACGTCTTACTGGAACTAATCGTCTTACTCGAAATTTTGTCCACACGTGAGGTGAGATTTGGGTCTTACTGGCCGTACTCGAACTTTTGTTCGATCGCACATGTTACCAGTTCTGAACAACTTCAAATTATTCTTATTTAGTAGTCTACCAAAAATGGATTTATTTATCAATATATTTTCTTTCTTTTTTTTAAATTAATAAAACATCTATGAACAAACCACCAAAAAAACAAAAACAAAACCAATGGGTTACTAGGTAAGAATATTAAAATACATTTCTTAATTTATATTAATAATTATTATTATCATTATTATTATAATTATTATATCTAATAATAAAATCATTCCTCAATGGACATAGTTGCAGGGAATAAGCGTTTCCGTGGAAAAGTCTTATATCTTGCATATTTAGAATCCACAATTCCACTTCCACGTACTAAAGTTTCACAGTTGTATCACAATTTTCAAATCTGGTGGCTATAATAAATGAATGCTGATTTCAAACGTTGATATATCATACACAAAACATTACCAGGTCGTTCCTAAGAGCATTGGCAGAGGACACCTCTATTCTAGCTACCGCATCAAGCATGATTAGTCCAGAAAAATCAACCCAAATATTGAAAAAAATTATCAAATGAAAATATCATTATATTGTTCACTACCACCTAAATATTGTTATCTTAAAAGTCCTGCGTCAGATTTAGGTGTGGGGAGAGTAGAAAGAGATAAAATACGAAAACTTTTATATATGTTACCATTTTTTAATTTATATCTCGAAAGGTGTTTTCTAAAAATGTTCTCTATGAAATTAAATTATATTAAATTTTCTACCAAAGAGGCTTTGTAATTGTTTTTACTAAACCGTGTAGTATCTGAGAAATGAAGGAAATAAATATTAGACTAGTAAAATTGTTAGGTTAGGGACAACCCTAACATTCAAAAAGATAAAACTTTGCTCTGTTTCATATTGTTTAGTAACTCCAGCAAAAAGTCACACATTTGCACAGGTTGGGTTTTGAATAGATGAGAGGCAGTTAGGAGTTGTCGGTAAAATCTAGTTATATCTATTAATCTGAAAAACCAGTGGGTCTTTTGAAATAAATTCTTCATAGAATTGAAGTAAATAATTATTACTCTATATGAAAATAAAGAAATATTTTTTGTCACAGTTTTATTTTTTGAATGTTATGGTAAGTTGACTAATAATTATCTCCATATCAGAAACTACATAGCTAAAAAAATATTATATAACCACTTTGTTAAAAAATTTAATATTCTTTAATTTTCCTAAGAATACATTTTTCACCAAGCCTTAGTTTTTGAGATGTAAAGAAAAAGTATATTTTTAACTTCTTTTGCTCCCCCAATTTTGGGAACGTTGCTTCTTTATTTTTTTAATGTTTGGGATTCTTAATTTTTTTTTTATACTAAATAATTAATAGTTTCTCTGTTTTTGAGTTTTTACTCTCGCTATTCAAAAGGTACAGTTATTCAAATATTTCAATATGTTATAAGAATTTCTAATCTTAAGCTAAATGACACTGGATTCTCGTGAAATTATATTCTCAACCTCTCTTCTAAAATAGTTTCTTTAATGTCTAACATCATTACGAGTTTATAAGTAATTAAATCCATTTATTTTATTTATTTTTCATTATATTTTTGGGAACAGACGTATATAATCGAGTAACTTGATGATGCAAAATTATAAAAAATATTTTAAAAATAAATTATAACTTTATTGTCAGTAAACAGTTTTAATCTTTCAGGTTTATAACTTCAGACAATCTCATCTCTTTTTTCTAGGTAATTGGTAAGATGCAAAAATAAAAAATGAGGCTGTCTGAAGTAATAAACCTAAAGTCATGGTATAAATTATAATTTGTTTATTAGAAGGAATAAAAAAAACTTTTAAATTAAGAATAAAGTCGGTTGACAGCATTTTATTTACTTTTTTTGTCGATTCTTCATAATAATTTTTTATAATTTTCAACTTAATTAATTTTGTATTATTTGATTACTTTAATTATACGATTTTGTGATCTATATCGTTAATTTAATCGACTATATATAAACATTCTTACATTAACTACTGTTTTTATTTGCTGTCCGAGGGCAGTACAAGAACACTTGAAAGAAAATATTAGATCTGATACAATAACAATGCCATTTATCCGCCAATAAAAACAGAGATACAATACTATACGCAAATATAGTCACTAACAATGGGAGTAAAGTTAGGTGACCGTGAGTCGTTTTCCGCCACGGTGCCCAGCCTTCCTCAGCCACTTCATACAGAGAGCTCTAACAGGATTGGTCCTTTCCTCTTTTTGAATGCTATTCACTGGTCCGTGATCATCCATCTCTCTTCTTTTCAGGACTCCTTCCAATAATATTACCCTTGCTTCAGTTTTATAAAGGATCTTTGATATTGACAATTTCTAGATCAGTGCTTCGGCTAGTTACATATAGTTTGTCGAAGTCAGATATTACTATTATGTTTTATCATGAGAATAATAATGATTGATTTATAATAACACGAATAATCAACGTTAGAAGATAGCTTCTTTTTTCCTTTTTTTCTCGAAGTGATCACTGAATAGGACCAAGTTAATGATAAGAAGAGCCATCTATCCAATTACTTACCGATTACAACGCAATCAAAACCCTGCAGCTGCAGCAGGTGCCACTGACCGCCTTCCGAAGTGGTTCCTTTGCGAGGTCAGTAACCATTCCACCTGCCGTCCTCTCAGGTCGAAATTCTGACGACAGCTCATTTCGTAATTAACAGCTCAATCACCTGTAATGACAATCCTTGATAACATAATGAAACCCTGATGGTGCCACACCGACAATCGAAGCCTACTCTATAATCTGAATAAATTAATACATTATCCGATAGAGCATTAGAAGGGTCGTTACACAAAATCATCCAGTATTGTCAAGTTGCGAGTCCTTAATAATAACTAGATAATCATTGAAATAATCCATTGCCAAATAAGCTCTTGAGACTTATTTTGACTTAAAGAAAATTTGATGATCTTTCGAATGATTATCTTTCAGGTTCTAGAAGATGTATAGTTTGCGAGTTATTGCAAAAAATACATTTTAAATTAGCCTAATCTAATTACATATCTACAGCATAACAAGCAAACTATATCTACATTTTATCATCTCTTTAATAAAAAGTTGATCCTTGGAAGCCAGTAAGGAATATTTTAAATCTAATTATGGTTTAATATATCAATAAATTTAATCTAGGTCCAATAAGCAGTACTTTTGCAATTACTGGTTCAATATAGGCGATATTTTTACTTGTTGATAATTGAATTACTCAATGACACTAAATAAAAAATTAAAAGATTGAAAAATAAGCATTTAAATTAAATTTTTATCGAGAAGTGCCCTGCTAACAGATTTATTCAATACAAACAGTTTGCTACCGAGAAATAATATAAACACCATCACTGATGCCACGCAATGGAAGAACGCTATAATATTCAGGAGCCGATATGGCATATGGAATATGAGAGGATGCCGTGACGTTTCATTATATACGAGGCAACATCATCAACAATACATGAGGAGTGAATCAGCACGACATGCCAAACAGACCCAGCTCCTACATCATGCATGCTGTAAACACTGACCGGCAGATGCTAATTAGCGAGAGGTAAACAGTGAGTCAGAAAAAACGGGCTTCTTTCGGCACGGGCAAATGTTTCCGCATATCTGATTGGCCGGGTTAGTCACGGAGGGAGGGGAGCACACCCTTCACATTACTGTCGCGTGTCATTTAAGGCACTTCCCATGACCGAGCTTGTTATCAATCCGCTTATCAGAATTGGTTGTGGAGTGTTATCTCTTGTAATACATCTCAATGGTGGGAACTAGAACCACGGGCTCATTTTCAAATTAAATCTTGAACAATTTATGTTCTATATAAACTAATCACTGAATGTCATAAATGAATCCTCATTTGCAAAATAATTGCAACGCTTTTAGATGAAAAAACATTAATTGACGGAAGATGACTGGTTGGTGGTTAAAAAGGTACTGACATTTTGAATAATAAAATAATCACTAATAAACAGTGAATGTCGTTTAAAGATAACTTATCAAATACAAGATAAATCGTAAACTTGTAAAAGAAAAATATATATGAGAGCAACACTAAAACTGGTTTATTTTTGAGCTTTATTAATTTCTACTTTAAACAAAAAAGAATTGCATATGGACAGCTACTCTTCCATTCGTTTGCGGAATTTCCTGTTGTTTAAATAATAAATAGCATAAGCTGTTACAAAACAGAAGGGTGATCTGAGGTACACAAAGTCTTTTCTTCATCGCATATTTGTATAAACATTAATTAAGAAAAAAATTATATTAAATACAAAAACCAAGAATATCAGGAGTCGTCCAGGTTTTTTTTTTAGTATTTTTTGTTTTGGATAATTTTTTTTAATATTTATTTATTGCTATTTACAAGTGTACATTATAATACATTTAGTAAATCTGATCTCAGTTAGATTGGAGAGATAGAGGCGTGTAGAGAAACTACCCATTCGTAGCACTTTAATGACGTTTTACATTAGCAGGTCTCGTGGCCATCTTCTTTTCAGGCACCTCGGAGACTTGTCAGGAATGGAAGAGGAAGCAAGGTTAGAAACTAGTGGGTTTGGGTGGTTATGGAGTTTATAATGGAAGGAAAGATAACGGGTTCGGGGTAGATCGGTAACATAAGAAACATTTAGGTCTTTATGGATGGTTTTATTGGTAACAAAGTAAGGAGCACTGAGGATTTTAAGAAGGAATTTGGATTGTGAGGATTGGATACGAGAGGAATTCGAAGGTTTAGTGGAGCCCCAAAGCTCAACTCCGTATGTCCAGATGGGCCTTATTATTGTTATATAGATCAGTATTTTGTGTATTTTGGAATTATATTATATAATATATTGTGTACAATGGAAGTGATATCTGGTTCGGGCTAGATTTTTGGTTAATTTGAATACAATTTCTTAGTGTTTTCCAATAAATTATTTTTTCCTTTTTAATTCCCATAAATTAAATAAAAATCTTCTCCATTGAAATTTAGTCTAAGAGTAAATAGTGTTCAATTTGAAATAGACCAAGAGATATACTGAAAGAAGATAGGATAGTAACTTAAAATTGGTATTAAAACATTCTTTTAACAATTGAAGAA
Source organism: Halyomorpha halys (assembly GCF_000696795.3). Lineage (NCBI taxonomy): Eukaryota > Metazoa > Arthropoda > Insecta > Hemiptera > Pentatomidae > Halyomorpha > Halyomorpha halys. The sequence goes on from NW_027111476.1 coordinate 210,821, forward strand.
TGAGTATGAGGATGATATAGATTAAGTAAATTAAGTATATTGTATATAGAGTAGTTAATAAAAGGAAGTTCAAATCTCAGTTCTAAATGAATCAATAAAGAAGAAATTCGCAGGGCTGTTTTTTTGTTTGTTTAATTGAAACAACGTAATTATATAAATAAAAACTAACAAAAAAGTAAAAATCTTATCTTCGATTTTGAAAGAGTAGAAAAATTACGGAGAAATAAGTATAGGAACAATGTTACAAAAGCTACTTCTTTTTTGTGAAAGTAAAAAAAAAAGTTAATCTATATTTTAAAACGTGCGCCTCAATTTAATGCGGATGCCAGTTTCTATAAAAAGTATCCAAGGGGGAAGGGGAGAAGGGGAGAAGAGGGAGGTCTGATCCCATCTCCAATAAACGGCTCCATCAACGGGATGGAACGGAAAAAAGAATTAAAAAAAGTTTGATGGATTTTTCAACTAGCTCTTTAAGCGAAGAAGAAAAGCTGATCCCCTCCGATGAGGGTGTTAAAAACGCATCACACCGTTTAGCGACCATTTCCCGGGCGAGTGTGTTAGACGAGAGAGCCATCCCTGGATATCTGCTCCCAGGAGTTGGCCCCGTCCCAGAGATATGACGAACGGCTCTAGCTCTATTTACATGCTAATACCCCAGGCAGAGGAACCACTTGCAGATATATGGCAGTACGCTTTCGGCCAATCTGCTCTTTCCTATAGCCTAATACTCATCCCTTCTCTGATATTTACCGATAATATACTAGGACCTGTATCCTGTATTGACTACATAAAATATATGGAAGGGAATAATATTTGCAAAAATACTCTAGAGAGATGTCATTGAGAAATATCTTGGAACATTAATCATTCACCTTGCGTACTCCAGAACATGTAATAAAATATCAAAACAACATTTATTGTTTTATATAATTTTACTTAGTATATATTAAAACAATGTGAATTTTTTTTTTATAGAACTTATTGTCTATGCCAGTTGAAGATTAACTATTTCCTGCCGCTACTAAGTAAGAAAGCTAATAATCGGGTTTTCGGCCATTGGGTTGTATGTGTATATATTTGTATCACAATTCGATTCTTTTTAAAATTAATTTTTAAGCGCCAAAGCGACTTCAATACAAAGTTAATTAAATTTCCCTAATTCATATTCTTCAAACCATTTAACCTTTTGTATATACAATAATTCCCCGAGAAAATACAGGGAAAATGTTATGAGGATAGGAAAGTGCTTACTTACTCATAACTCAACAAGTATACATTTTATGGTAAATTGTATTATAGTCGTTTGAAAGGTAATTAAATTCCTTAAAATACAAAAAAAAAAAAAAAAAATATTTGGCTGAATCATTTTTCGTTCGATCAGTGAAGTTACAACGAATTGTACTGTTTATTCATATTTTTACTTTCCTACTGCTACTCGGTTTGGGAAATATTGGAATCTGGTCAATTTAAGCAAAAAAAATTTCTAATTAAAATTTATCAAATAAAATAAATTTTAATTTTTTACTTGTTTAATTTGAATTTAATTTTATTATAAAAATTATTTAAATAGCTCATTAAAAATGATTGGATTAAAATTACAGGCAAAGCTGTAAGAAAAGTGGAAACATTATGTATTTTCAAAAACACTGCTTATTGTTTGCTCTAATTTAGCAAGTCAGATATTCAGTTGTGTTCAAAGAGAATAATAAAACGCTTTGCTTATTGGCAATCACATTTTATGGGCGGCGATGATGGCCGATCGGTGGAAGAAGCATCCCAGTTTTCTTAGTGTTAAAATAAACAAAGATTATATTCAAAACTGGGGACTCTTATTCCGTTCAGAAACCATGTTATGAATTTCGATTTACTGACCTTTGTTAAGAAAATTTGATAACACGGCTTACCTATCCTGGTAGGATTACAAGTTACATCCAAATTAAAAATAAAATTACTAATATTGTCCAGTCTGACTAATTCAATACTGGGGATATCACTTTTATATGTTTCTAATTTCATATGAACCTGAAATAAAAATAAGTTATAATAAATTAAATTATGAAATTTTCAAGTTCTGTGCTGTGGTATATTTCGCTCGTAGAAATATGTTCAGAATTATTTGGTGGATGAGAATTTCCAATCATTTTTCAGCTAATATGTTAAAACGACCGTTTTATCAAATAACTAGTCACATCTAGTATGTCCAGTGTAGCACAAAAGAAATTTAGTCATATACAAATGAGAATTTTATCATCATTTTACACATTAAGTTTATTCTTTCATTTCCTTTTTGTTGGTCTTTGGTTTTGGCTACCCTATATTAATAGACACCATATTGTCCAGATCTGTATCGCAGTGCATAGATGAATGTTCAGACACCAGTAGAAATAAATATATCATTTTTAGGAAAACTATGTAATTACATTTCGATCAAAATACAAATATTTCTGAAAAAGTTATTTGTAACCGTATTCATGCCGAGGGACCTATGATGAGTTGTTTATTTTCCTGAACACTTGTTTATATTTCAATTAAATTTCTCCTCTTATTTATTACAAAACATAAGAGATATGGGGACTATAAATTCTGTTGTATTTTTTTTTAGTTGAATAATAAATAAAAACATTTTTTTTTTTGTTTTAATGTGTCAATGATATTCTATTTTCTCAGACCAAGTAAATATTCGAAGTGTTGTTGATAATTTAAAGTTTCTATCCTTATATTTTAATATATAAATTTAAATATAAATATTGTATTTTTATTCCTAGTTTATTAAATTATTATGCGATTACATATCCTATAAAACATAAAAGACTCTTTTGAAATATAGATCTTTATAAATCAGGTTCTTTTTTTAAAAAAATATCATTATATAATAACTTAAAGTTATAATTTTTTTCATTTAATTAAATATTTACTATATTTGAGAATGCGAAATAACATTAACAGTTAGGGTTAGAGTTATAAAATATATAGTCCGAATTTGGGGCACCATGAAATAATTTGTAATAAATCCTGTTTCTGGGTGTACGTTTAATCTTGCCTTTGGATGAAATGAAGCAAAGGCTCTCTTTACTTCTTCCCTTCTTATTGGAGTCTCCTTCTAAATAGGAATTCTTTCCGGAGTTCAGAACTGCTATACTATTTAATCTTCTTTCTTTTAAAAGTGAAAATGCACATTGAAAAAGACGGGAATATAAGAAAACCTATAGTGAAAATAGTCATGAAAAGAATTGTCTATATATTGTATATATAGACAAAAAATATATAATAATTGATAGTCAAATTTATATTCTTGGCTGTTCTCAGGTTATTACTATAAATACAGAATAAATCAATTTAAATGGAATTACAATTTTATGTTCTATTTTCTTAATCTATTTTGTTCTATGGAATTCTCTTTAAAAATAGACATCACTAGATTTACAATTTATTTATTTCTTGATGATAAACTTTTTTCCGTCATTTCCTTCGTATTGTTATCTATACGTTGATGGCCCAAAAAGGATATTTGAAGATAACAAGTAGTGAGAGAGCGAAAAATACCCTAAGAGGTATAGGTTCCTGACATAGCATTATTAAAAATTTTTGTTAAACTTTTTTTTTATTTGGCCTGATTTACAGATACATTTATACTAATAGATATGGCACAGGCCAAGTTTAATGAGAAAAGTACAGGTTTAATTAAAGTGAAACATCTGTACAAATTTCTCTTCATTAAATAGTGTCTTTTACCTCTGAGGTATAAATATTAAAAAAAATTGGTATATAATTATGTTGTATTTTTTTTTTTTTCTATGCCCAATGAGAACGCAAAAGTAAATTCATTTAGGGTCAAACATTGAGAGTATAAGCACTTACAGTCGTTTCGATCCTTACTTAGTATAAACCAAAACGTCACCAAATTATTCTAGCTATAACCAAAAAGTTTATATTAATTTTAATGATCCTCAATCACAATAATAAAATATATAATAAAAATGTTCATAATATAATTATTATGAACATTTTTTGTATGAAAGATCGCATAAATTAAAATAATTTATTTTTAAGGTAATTTTATGAAACGTAACTTATTTTAGAGAGCACTCCTCATCTTTTTGAACTGTATATTAAAAATAATATTTTATTTATGTAATCCAAATTACGTTTTAAATAAATAATGTTAAAAAAATCTGATTCGAACAGGACACTAAAGTTGATGTTTACTCATTTTTTATGGTACACTATTTTTTGTTTTTTCTATCGCTAATCTTCCAAAAATTTTCGTTTCTGCCTTTTTTTTACTTAGATCAATTAGCAATATTACAATTTTGATATAACATTTTCATATATAATGGGATTCAATTCATATACACAATAAAACTTTAATATATGTATTTATGTATTAGTAATTTGTAAAGCTGGGTAATTTGGAAGCATAATATTGTTCTTTACCACGCTTGTCGAATATCCGCTCAACCACCTGCAACAAAAAAAAAATTAATGTTAAACAAAAAGGTACATTTATGATATTAAATTTTGGTAATAAACAAACCGAAAAGAATTGGGTTTCATAACACCAATATATTTATTTCATTTTACAAGTCAATAATAAACTATAGACTACCTCAATCCCGAATCCAATCCAACTATAAGTGTCGAAGCCTAAAATTGGTAAAACCTTGAGCAATCTTATATTTTTTTAATCAAATATCATTTAATTTGGTTAGAAATCATAATATTTCTAAAATTTTTTTTGTTTTATATTTTTGTTCCCAAGTTTTTAGTTAACAACCTCATTAGCTGTCTTATGTACTGACTGATTTAAGGAATATGTGTCTGTGTATTCGCTGATTATTCGTACCACTGTATGATTACAAACTCCTGATTTATTTTTAATAATCATTGTGACTACAGTATATAAAAATTAATCATCATGAATGGATATCTTTTATAAACGATTAGTTCAAATTAATGAAATATGAATGGATGACAATCAGAAGTCTTTGTACTTGAGTAAACTCATTTAATTGATCTATTACAAGAAATTCCATGTTAGTTGTGACTAGTTAGCCATCATCACCATAGTATATTTGTCAATCACCGAATGTTGATATATAATGTAGAAATAATAATGTAGGAACAAAATGCCAAGGTATTGGCTAATAAAAACTCTAATCTGCAGTCATTTTCAAATAAAACGCAGGTGGTAATAGGTTTATTTATCGACATTGACAATGAAGGCAATCAATTTTTGATCAAGTTAAAAAAATAATTTTCAGTAATAATATACACTGTAACTTTATGGACCTCCATGATCTCTACATTGTTTTTAATTTTGATTTGATATCGCTGAAATTCAAATCAATTGAAATAAAAGATTTGAAATTTGCTTGGTCATAAATGTGGCATGTGGTCTATATTTTGAGGTTACTGAAAATTTTATATCTCTTCCTGTGCCCTTAATTCTAGAATCTCTAAAGAAATGAGGATCTTTTTATGGATTATGCACCCTATTACGTTTCCCAAGGAAAACTACACCTTCTATCCCTTTTGTTCATAACCTCATACCAACCAAATTCCCTAAATTCTATACAAACCTTTGTAATCCTGTGGTTCAATCCTTATCTAGTTTCACCAATCCTTATAATGAACATCAAAGGTTAATACGCCATGGGAATGCTCCAATCATTTAATGTGTTTGTGGCTTTAGGGTATTGAAGAACATTAGCGCACTTACTCAGCCTCCACTGGGTTATTACCAGTGATGCGGTGAGAGGGCTGGGATATCGAAAAGAGTGTAAATATTGTACATAATGTAAACGTTACTTATTTTTCTTCTGACACGACAGACCGTGGAGGTACTACGGAAATACATCGCACCTTTCTTGAAGAGGTTTTTATAGGATGGGTTCGTCACTCCCACGCCTATTTTTGTGAGTGCCACCCATTGGCTAACGAACTTCACAAATGCCAAAGGGGAGGCTGTGAGTGAGTATTGTGTAAACGTTACTAGTGTTTTTATATTTTATTATATTATAAAATATATAAATTTTATAATTTTGGTATGAAAGTAATTATTTATAACTATTACTCATTGCTCTAGTTGAAGCAGATTGTAAAATTTGTCAATAAATATCTCTTTATTACGGATTCTGATATAAAGCGTATATATAAGATTTTGTAAGACAAACTCACTTTTTTGATGCCGAAAACTACGTGTTTTGACTATGTAATTAAAATATAAGAACAATCAACATAATTTCAATTTCCCGACCGGCCGAAGAGGCTATCATAATGATGAAGCCTCAATTAATAAATGCCTCAATCATAATGATGGATTATCTACGGGAATTTAATTCTGGAATAATTTTATTTTTTTAAGGTTTAAAAAAAAAAGATAAAAAATTGTTATTGGTTTGAGGAAATTTACGCCTTCAGGATGCGTCGAATCAATCAAGAATCCGATATAAACTCCTTTTAAAATTGAAACTTCTACGAGAATCCGTATAAACAAAGAGTTAAGTGTCAAAAAACTGGAAAATGTTAAAAAATCAACTATAGCTTCGAATAGTAGACACAAGCCACAGTTGCGACGTAATGAAAATTAAATGAACATTTTAGAGATTTTTCATTATAAAGTGTATACTGAAATACCCTGTATGAGACTCAGTAATAAACAAAAATCTCTGAAGAAGGAAATAGTTGAAAAAAAAATTAAAAGTCAATATATTAACTTTTGGAAAATTATTATTAAAGAATTATTTTTGGAGAACTGTAGATAAGTTAAATTATTATTATTATTATGTCTAACAGGTATTTGTTAGACATATTCAATAATAATTTAACCGAAGAGAATTTAAATTTTGAGATAAACTGAATACGTTTAAATGTATAAATTTAATGCGTCTAAAAAGCTTTTGTTTTAGAGAAGTATAATAATTGACTTTTAACTGAATATTCCTCAATTGTATCTAATTGAAGATATTCGGTTATAGAAAGAAATTCACAACTAAATTCTATATGAAATACAATCGAGTAAGTTTTAATTTTAAGTAATGTGGCGTGGAATATCACTCTCGAATTTATAACAATAAGAATGATCCTGCATTACAAATTTACTCACGAAATATTTCAATCTTTTTCTTACACCAAGTGTGTGGTAATTGTTGAAGTATACCTACGTGGACTAATAAATGTTATTCCCTCATGAGGTCAGCTCGGAGACGACCTCATTGAATGACAAAACATTAACTAGGTAATTGTGGAAATTCATTACGATCGGTCCCTGCAACTCTGACTAACCTAGTCACGAAGCTAAAACATACGTGACTTCGGTTCAGAATGGGAGCCGACAATGGCTTTGTAGTGGAAATGCCCTAACTGCTAAGTAAATTGTCTTATTGTTGCTTTTATTGTTGCGTCGCCTGTTTCCAAACGGTACAAGCAATGTTAGTCCTATTGGATTAATTCAAATTCAATTTATACAGCCACTTTGGGTACTAAGTGGTTTAACAATTTACCTTAATTTGTACAGGATATTTTTGAACTAATCATCAATAATGTTCTTGTTGAATCCAGACATAATCAACATTCTTCCGTGTCACTAAAGTACTTCCACATCATTTGGTAGTTTTAAATGAAGATTTATTTATAAAATCCATGTATTTAATACATGAAAATGCATTCTATCTAAGTCAGTTAGGTACTTGGGTCATTATGATCTGGAAAAGGAAACAATATTTACTTTAAATAATTACTACACATAATCGCTTCATGAGGAGAAGAACTAACAATGAACAGCTTGCCGAGGCTGATCAATCAATACCTCACAATATGAAGGCAAGGAGGTTAAAATGGGCGGGACATGTGGCTAGAAGAAATCCATCAGGGCGCCCTTACACAACAATGAATGCCAGTATACTAGACAAGAAATCACGTGGGAGACCTTAAAACAAATGAGTAGACAGAATCAACAAAGATGCGAAAGAACTGCATACAGAAAACTGGAAAGTACTTGCCCAAGATAGGCAAGCCTGGAGAAGGCCGCTTTTGGCGCCCAAAAATCTTCAAGGTCTGTAGAGCCAATTTAAAAAAAATAATTCATGGTCATTAATATTTTGCTTTGATATAAAATCTTACTTATGTTTAGAAATGTGTATATATTATTTTATAATTACCATTTTCAATTGTATTTTATTTACTTCACTCTATCCTGGATCCTCCGTCCATTTTTTTTATTACGAAATTAATTTATCAGTAGAAACATCAGGTGGTCCCTAGTGACATGATTTTGATAATAATTTTGAAATCAACAACTTTATCTCAGTTTATACTAATATATCAGATACACAAAACTAGTCCATTATGGGCAACCTCATCTGATAAGATGGAGCATCAGCTTAAACGCCGGTCGTTCTAAGCTGTTCCTCAAAATTAAAGTGAATATTTCGTTGCAAAAATTAAGCGAAGTAAAGAAGATCCACAAAAACAGTATCAAGTGGTGCCTAATGGAGTGTATTTAGAGAAGGAGCTGGTTGGGAAGTTGCGGCAGGAATTGGCTCTGCATCTGCCACTCGACTTAAAATTTCCAGCTTTAACTTCGCCACTTATCAAAGCTCAACTCTCTGCTTCCCATACTTGGCAGTTGAGGAGTTTTCCCTTTTCTCAACGAGTACTAGTCGAGTTTGATAGAGGATTTCGAATTTTCAAGTATCCATAGCTGCTGGTGTTTTGTCGTTTTTTCAATGAGCTGGATCAAGAAGGAGCTTTGTTATCAGTAAAAATGTTCCATTCAAAAAGATTTCAGATAGAAAAGTTTCTTGAAAAAAAAAAAAATCGTATGGATATGGGATTGCCTCAATGGAAGAAATTTAATATGTGTTGTGAATAGACCTGTAGCAGTACTGCTACCTTCCCGACTACCAGACAACAAAACAATCGTAGCCTCCTCTAAATTCCAACTCCTATTAACTTTATGAAATAGAATATAGGTGGTCTAGTAATTTAGGTACTCCCTCAGGCCTATTGATGTAGAAAATATTGGTTATGTAAATTATATGTATATAATGGATGTATTTAATGTTTGAATTTCAGAAGTTATTATTTTTTTTTTTTTACAAAGTGTATAGTTCTTTTATTATTATTGATCAGAGCTCTGATTATTTTCTTTTTTTGTAAGTTATATATTTTATGTTTATTTTAGCATTCTCAAATAAAGTGTATTTGATGAGTGGAAGTAAATTGCCTTTTTTATTTTATAATAGATATAAGAACCAACGGTAATATACCTTTCTTTTTCTTTTTATTTTTGCACACACAAAAAATGTGTATTGTTAAATGTATGTCAATTTTCTTGCCTTCGTACACTAGTTTTTCTTCAACTGAGGTTAGTAAACGATCAGAGTATTGCAAATAGTTTGAATCTTTTTTATAGGTGTACATAATTATATCTGACAACATATATATATATATATATATATATATTTCCTTGCTACAACCACATTAACTGATTTGCATTCCTCTTTTTATCTAAACATTAGGCATATGTACAGTGTAATATTTTATTTTCCTCGATCAACAATTACCTCTTCAAATTCTCATTTGTTTTTCTTCTTTTACGGTAGGTAGTAATCTGAATCAGATATTTCCAAAATGCTTAATAATATTTCTATATTCGGTGATTGTTTTAACACAATTATCATACTGTACACTGGAGTAATATAAATGAGGAGTTTTTAAAAAAATATATAATATATATCAAAAATATAAATATAATATATTTTTAGGCAAAATAAAAGAATGTTTGATATTAGCATTCATATCAGTAAAAAATAAAAGTCTATTTGGTTGAATTGGACAATTTGCACTTAGGGCAAGTTTTCAATATATCAATATAACAGCCACTTCAAATGGAATAGTTCAATAGTTTAGAATTTCATTATTATATTTTAGAAATTAAGAGGGAAAATTCTGTAAGTAATACTTTTTAAGGTTCATCAAATATATAGTTTAACGAATAAATTGTAAATATGGCTCGTTTCAACGTGCCAACACGTCGCCATAAGGAAAATGCCATTCATCTCATGAACAAAAGCATAACTTAGTAATATAACTGCAAAAGGTCCAATATTTTCCATCCATTAATAATCCAATGGGCCAGCAGAGGCAAACATCTCTCCTTCAATAGCAACTGCTACATTCAATAAATTCAAACTTGTAAAGGATGTTTTATGGCTTCTACTGATGCTGTTTTTCGGCATTTTTTTTTCTTTTGGATCAAACAGTGAGGTACAGCCTTTTCTAAAATAGTTTATACAATTAACAAAAGCTCTTAGAAACAACATTTAATAATTTTAATGTATTATATATACGTGAACATAATTTTGGGGCCGCCCGTAGCTCAGTGGTTAGGCGCAGTCGTACCAATCTGAGATAAATTGGCGGTACCGGTTCGAATTCGGCCAGGGGAACTTTTTCTTTGAGTGGTGGCCTCAAAAAATGAAAAACTTTAACCCCCAACCATGGTTAGGCAGTATAGGACTCTTGGTCGAAAAGAAGAAAAAACAAAATAATTTTATTAGATATTAAATGTGACAAAAAATGCTAAGACTAGACAAATCCATCGATTTTTTTAGTCGATCCATCGATTAAGTCTGAACTTTTTCATCACGAGATTACAGTACTTTTTCATAAAAACAAATAACAGTTTTTAGAATAAAATAATACCGACCGAAAATATTGATAGTTAATAACATTTTATCTAAACTATTAATTTAAAAAAAGTATATAAATTTAAATTTGAAATTGGGCTTTATCGAAAAATACTCCTGAGCGTAAAAATTCACGCTCTAAAGGAGACGAGAAAATGTCTACCACATGATGATATTGCTGGACAGTGGAGTGAGATGTTTAGAATCAAAACGGGTGCCTTTAGAATTTAAAAATAAATTTTAAAGTACCTTCAAAACGCCCTGCCCACATCAACAACAAACTCAACTGAGCAAGTTCAAATCTGGTTTATGTTCTATCTTTTTGCACTGATGTGATAATTGTAGACAAATGTAACTGAAAAGGATAATAGAACGTAGGAAGATAGTCCAGGTGGCGGTCAATGAAAGTATCAGAATAGAAAAATAAAACTATCTATTGTTTACCAACGTTTCGCCCCACTCTGCAGGGCTTCGTCAGAGCTAAATGAAAAAAACAAGACACAAACATTCTAGAGTTGAACGAAAAAAAAAATAAAAAACATTTAAAAACAACTGCTATGTGTATAAAGCATATATATATAAAAAAAAAAAAATTATAAGCATATATAAGGAAGTAAACATGTAGATGAACTGGAAACTAGTTACTAATAAATACAACTAGAACCCTGTTTCATAATAAAGTACTAACTATTACTATTAGTCTTGTAGATTTATCTTAATCCAATTACACAGATTTGTATAATAGTTAGTTGTACTTTAGTATTTTTAATTCCTGTAAAATCACTAATAGTCATCCCAATCATAAAAAAATAAGTATTAATATTATAACCACACTAGTTTCTACACTTGTACTATGAACTAATACTATTAGCTTTCATTATAAAACAGGGCCCAGGTGGGATAAAGTTCTAAATACAGATCTAGACTAATAAATTGTAGAAAAATACTTGTTAGAAATGGTTATAAATATGGAAAAGAGGAGGGTGTAAGAGGTAGAACAGATAGATAATGTAAACATGCCATATTTACTTCATACAGTCAACTATCTTCTTCCGAAAAGGATAACAGCATAAAAATAGGGAACG
>NW_027111476.1:222646-223468 GCF_000696795.3 Halyomorpha halys
AAAAAGACAATGAAAATAATACCTATATAAATACTATGTCCATGTAATTAAAAAGAAAATTAATATTAAGAAAAAAAATGTTTTGTGGTTAATATTTACATAAATATTGAACAACTCTAAATCAATCTTATTTCTTTTATTAAATAGGCTTTAAAAATAGATCAGGAAAATTACCGGAGAATCGTCAATGAACACTATTAAAACGTGGTCATAGATTGATTATAACCTCGTTCAATATTCTCTTTCAGATTTCGTTAAATTTCAAATATACGTATTATTCAAGAGATTTAGGTCCTTCCCTCTTCAGCGAATGCACCAAGATATTTATGCGTGAGATACGACAGAATTTTACGTAAAGGTAAATGTGATTACATAGGATTCCTGGATCTCCATCTTAAACTACCAATTACGAATAGCAAGAGAAGGATTATTATTCAACTAGGGCAGGTATTCCATGTGTGTTCTGCTCTATCAGTTTTGTTCTTATCCTTTTGGAGTATGAAATTAGTATTGAAGTTTCGAATGAAATTATACGAACAATTAAAACAACTGATAAGATATTAAATAGAGTATTCACAATAAAGTATTGTTGGAACTCAATTAGTTAAAAGAAACCATTGAACGTACAGAAAAGTATTAGTTGTTAGTTAATTTTTAATACTTAACATATAAATCAAATAGTACAAAAGCCGGGAAGAAAAAAAGACAGTTATCTCACCCCAACATTTTTGATTACTTTAATGAAAACTATGTATAATTACTAGACAAAATTGACGAGTCTGCCAAGTATAGGAAGGGGTAATAAAAATGGTGTCTGTTAAC
>NW_027111476.1:224048-226212 GCF_000696795.3 Halyomorpha halys
TTTTTTTTTTATTGTAATTTGTTTTCAAAGAAGTTTTTTTTTGTTATTATTTTTGTTAATCGGGTCCTATATTATTTAGAGGGTTTCTCTTTGTTTTTAATTTAATTTATGTATTTAATTTAATTTAATTTACGAATAAATGTTTTATCCGAGCCAGCGTTTATTTTTTTTTTTTTAGTTAAGCTTTCCAACAAGGAGACTATGTCGAATTGAGGTGGCTTAACAGTGGCTGTTTCAAAACCTTAAAAAAACATTAATTTTTCATTAGGAGCTCTATATCTTAAAAACTACCAACAACATTAGAAAATCTAAGAGAACATTATTTAAAGAAGAGTAAATTTTCTGAAATATTATCCCTTAAAGAGCTATTTACGTCCAATATTTCTCGAGATATAACTTTTTAAAAAGCAAAATTTCTTTAAAATCTTCTGAAAGATTAGTAGTTAGCTAATTTATTTTGAGAAATCTATATCTCAATAACGATTCGACAAACAATGATTTATAGTTGTTCGAACAATAAGTTTGATTTATGAAAAACTTCATTTCAGAAACTATTGGATGTACAGATTTTTTCCATCGCTCAAATTAAAGCTAGTTAAATTTACTACAAAATAGTTTTTGTTTATCTTTGTAGGAGTAGTAGTTTTTATGATATTTTACAAAATAAACTCGCAAAATGTTAATTTCTTGTTGTTCGTATAAAATGTTGGGTTTTTGAAAAAAATATATCTCCAGATCCATACGCCAACACTCAAAATAAAGGAAACTTAACTAACTAAACTTACTATAGAGCATTATTTAAAAAACAACATTTGATCCTTTTTCTCAACTTTATTCTTTTTAAAAACCTTCCAACGTTTAGACCACTTAGGTCATTTTCAAGGATATCTACAAACAGCTCCTTTTAATTATTTTTATAACAATTTCATTATTTCCTTCACTTACATACTGATTTCTTTGGTCCTACCTTTACTTTGTCATTTTTTCTTTTAAAATTCTAAAAAATGCCGGCTAATTGCCTTTGTCCCATCTTTAAATAATTAATTAAATCCTCTTTAAATCTTTAATTAAATTAATCATTAAAATAATATCAAAATAACATCATAAAATTTTTTGTTTTTTTAAAAATAGATTCCTACTTACATAATTTATTCTGTATAATTCTTTCCTAAATTTAAAATTTGTACTAACCACTTTTCTTTCTATCATTTACATTTGCAAACTTAAACAGAACCTACCTTCAACAGGTTAGGACTCTGTTATCACCTTATCATATAACATAATTTTTCTTAAAACATTAATTTACATTTTCAATATAATTTAATTAACATTTATTACTAATTCTGCTTACAACACAAACATTTTTTAATATATTTAAATTCTATTTATTCCTATTTTATGTGTATTTCTCTCACAAATACATTTACCTTCCCCCCTTTTTTATTTATTTTTTAACATATTTACTTCTCTATTCACACTTTTATTATTGCATATTTATTCCATTTATATACTTGTACTATTTAAGGATTTGAACGTTTTTTTAAAAATATTTTTTCATCTTTTTGTACACAATTATTACATATTTATTCTGCTTAAAATTTCTGAATAGTGGTGGTTCAGTCCCTTAGAATCTGATTTGAAGTTGACAGTATAATTTTCTGAGATATAAATCGATTCTAATATCTCTCCTCTAAAATTATTATCCTCTTTATGAATGATTTGGACATTTTCAAAATCAAATTTATGTTTATTTTGAACAACATGTTGAAACAATGCTGTTTTTTTGGGTTCCTTTTCCCTATCCTTTATATCATTTTCATGTTGATACATCCTGTCTTTTATATACTATTTTGTTTCACCTATATATATGGCTGGAAAGTTAAGTTTCGGTTACCGAAGCTCTCCTCGAGAATGGAGATGTCATCCAAACGGCAAAATCTAAGAATTCCATAAAATATCCGGAATGTACATTCTCGGAAGAGCTGGTACTTGATAAGAAAGTAGAGATGAAATTGGATAATAACCTGGATAAATTATTGAGCGCATGCTTTCACAAGCCAGAGAAGATCAATGTTGTCAATCAATATCTGTTCCCGGACCTTACTCACTCTCTCCAGATTGCGCTACTTACAAATATATATCCTGTGATATTAGTAATATTATA
>NW_027111476.1:226262-231787 GCF_000696795.3 Halyomorpha halys
ATATATTATATATTATGTGGTATTGATAACAATATCCGCAGAAGTACTAATGCTATCATCAAGCTCCCAAATAATACCTCTTCAGCAAAGATATCGAGGAGATATGAGTTGAGCGAATATTTTCCGCTTGTCGAGAGACGTCTATATTTGTATTCGTAAATTTCCTAATCAAATAATCAATTATTCGAAAAAAAAATACGATTAACTTCCGAATATATCTGTTTTCGCGAATTTTTTACACGAATAATAAATAATTCGTAAAAAAAAACCTATTAACCATTCGAATAATTACAAATATATTTGTCAATTTTTTGCACGAATAATCTTTTAATCGAAAAACAATGTATAATTGATTAAGCATCCAAATACATTTGTATTCCTATAATTTCATTTAGAAAACATTTTTTATCTTACATACCTATGGCGGTCCCTTTATATATTTGAAGATCGCGTATCGATTTATTTTAACTTTTCTAATTCCTAACATATTAGGGTCCATTTATGTGTTTTGGGATATACACAATATGAAAATGCTATTGATTTTTAAAATTATAATAAATCGATAAGCAAGCTTGCGATCGTAAAATCGATAGCATTTTAATATTCTGCATATCCCAAAACATATAGATGGACCCTAATATGTTAAAAGCCAGAAAAATTGAAATAAATCGATACGTGATCATAAAATCGATAGCATTTTCTTATTCTGCATTTCCCAAAACATATGAAAGGACCCTAATACGTTAGAAATCAGAAATGTAAAAATAATTTAATGTACCAGCATGCGATCTTGGAATCGATAACATTTTTGTTTTCTGTGTCTTAGAAACACAAAGAGGACCCTTTTATGTTAGATATAAAAAATTAATATAAATTGATACACGATTTTAGAATTGATAGCAGTTTCTTTTTCTCCCTTCATCAATTAGTAATTGAGTAAGTAAAAAAATATATAATTGTTATTCGATTAAATCTTTATTCGAATAATATTGTATTCGTCTAAATTTGTATTGGACTATTTTTTTATTCGATTGAAATAATATTTCAAATATTCGAATACAGAAGTAATCAAACTGTTTAGTCGTATTTTTATCCGAATAATAATAAATAATAAATGATTCCAGAACAAAAAGAGTTAAAAAATGAATAAGAACAATTTAAAGTAAATTTCTTGAGAAGAACGAGGAAAAAACATTGTATTTAAATAAAATTTATTATATTTAGCTTATGATACCTACTACATAAACAGTATTACTATGGTTTCATTGAAAATATAAAATAACAACGTTAGCAGACCAAAATAAAAAATAAAAAAAGGGCATTATCAATAACACCGGCTAGAGTTCATATACATGTAAATTGGAATGTCCAACTTGCATATTCGGTATAAAAATATGCTAATCAGAGCCAACATATGCTTTCAACGTAGAAACTAAACTTTTATTACAACTGGCTTCCGAACTTCTGCTTTGGCCAGTTTGGAACCTCACAATGGAGGATGAGCACGCCATAGAATCTAAACAAACAAGGAAAATTGATTAAAACAATTAATATGGAAATAAAATAAAACAAAAACCCAATAAACCTTATTTCATTTACTTTGAGGTGATATTTATTAATTTTTTAATGTAATTAGTCAACTAAATTATATAATTAATTTAACCGTACTTAAATACATTCATTTTATAATATTTTTGAATATAATACACCCGGTAAATAAGTCATATGTGTTTTGTTTTTTTCTGACCTCCTTTATTGAAAAATATATGTATAACGATATTAATATATACTTGAGTATATAAGACAAAAATGAGTCATATTTTTGTATGATGGTGAATGGATAGTTGAAGTATAAAGAATATGATGTGATAGGGCAAATAAAATATGATAATGATAACAATAATATTGATAAATGATAAAAGTTAAACTCATAAAGTAACAATTGATAAACAAAAGAAATAATGAATATAATAATATAAAGTGATTAAAAAAAAATGAATAAGAAAATATTGTAGAAGTGTAAAAAAAGACACATGACATGACAAGATATATTACGGATAAAAATGATGATTGAAACAGAAGAAATAATAATGTAAGTGTGAAAAGAAATATTATATTAAACAAAATAGAAAATGTATTTAACAATCCCAAGTGTAAAAATATTAAAGAAATGAACAAAACATTAATATAAGGAAAGGTGAAAATGTAAAGGAAAGGTGAAAAATAAAGAAGGAAAATAAAAAAAATTGATGGGATCATAAAATTTCATTGTATAATTGGATAATTTTAATTTACTTTTTCTTCATTGGCTATTCACACGCTTATTTTATTATCGTATTCGTTTAGAGTAGTATTCTTATTTTATGTTATTGTTAAATGCATTTTCATAAAATTAATGTATCCATTATTCTTATATGTCTCCATATTATTAATCATAAATTTATTACTCTTCTTATTCATCTAATCTCTTATTACTTTTCTCATTTATATATGTATATTCACTTTTTTGTTCGTTTTGAATTAGATTTTACGAGTAATTATTAGTTGCTATTAATTTATAATGTTTCCAAATCAGGATGTAAAACGAATAATATGCTTGATATAGATTACCAAGTCCATAAAGATCGATTACCATGAAACATACTAAAAAAAAAAAACTAGTTTAGAGAACTAGATTAAAAATAAGTTTCCAAATTTTATTTTTAAAATTTCAATAAAGGAATGGCAACTGGAATAAATAGTAATTTTATTTATATAAACAGCAAGTAATATATTTATAGTAGTGGAATTTAAATTCTTTTTTTATACAATGCGACATACTAATAAATTAATCAGAAAATATTTATTTTCTTATATATTTTTTTCTAAAGCAAGTATTTAAACGTAAGTGGTCACAAGTGTAGCCTGTTGAATGTTTTGTAAGTACCTTGGCTCTTCATTTCTCTTATTTAATAAGCTTACCCAGAAAGAGCTTATTCAACTTGGAGATTTAATTTAATTTAAAACTGCACGTCGATTTCGAATATTACAGCACTTAACTAGAGAAACGTTCCCAACTTCCGATTCATTACAAAAGACTGATTTACATGACAATTATAAGGCCTATCTGGACGTACGGAGTTGAGCTTTGGGGCTCCACTAAACCTTTGAATTCCTCTCGTATCCAATCCTTACAATCCAAAATCCTTCGTAAAATCCTAAATGCTCCCTACATTGTCACAAATAAAATAATCCACAAAGACCTTGATGTTCCATTTGTAACCGATCTAGCCCGAAGCAGATATCAATCCTTCCACTATAAACTCGCTAACTACTCAAACCCCCTAGTTTCTAATCTCTTGCTTCCTATTTATTCCGAGGCGTCTCAAAAGAAGATGGCCTCTGAGACCTTATATTGTAAAAATGTTTTTAGAATCCTACTAATGGGTTGTTTTTCTACATGCTTGTACTAAACCATTATGATTTCTTCAAATTTACTTGATGTATTTTATGTATAGTTGTAAATATCAATAAATAAATTTAAATTAAGATACAAAATGTTTAACAAAATAAAACTACAATGAAATCCTACCATGTAGTATAAAGTAGTAATAAACTATTTTCTTTAGATTTAAAGTTTTTATACATTTAAACCAGAAGTCTAGCCTTGAGCATTTTGCACATATTGGAAAATGAACGTCTATATTTTTCTAGCATTCCTACTTTTTTTCTTTTTTATACTTTTGTCTACCTTCCGTTAACCCTTTGATATTGTTACTTCCGCTTTTTGTGTTGATCTCTCTCTTATCTTCCTTCCTATACTCAATTCTGTTTTTCTGTGGCCTTCTCGCAACGGTAAGACTGAGGTAAGACTTCTCTAACTAGTACACTTCTAATGTGACATTTTTTTTTCTTATTTGAATCTCATCTTTTTTACTCACTTTTTTTTTCTTTACCCCCTTCCTGGACATTTCTGATATACGTTTTTCATTTTGTGTGACCGCCTCTAAATGAATAAAGGCAACTAAATGAATTTTGCCATCATCACATCCAACTATATAAAAAATAAATAGTACAAATAGTCTACCGTAAGATAAATGCTCACGGGTCACCTCTTAGGGGACAAAAAAGTAGGATACTCTTGCCAGGCTAACAATAGAAGACACAAGTGGATAAAGTTGTGTGAACATTGAGATTTGAAAACAATAGATATTTTTGAGTTGAAGAACATTTAAATAGTTCTTTCTTACATAGCACCTTGTTTAATTTTGTTAAAACCCAAGTTGTTGTAGCTTCATGATGTTACAAATGGTGAGCATTAGTTTGTACCCGGAATCTTTCCTTATAATTTTCTGCAACAATAAATGGAAGTTATACAAATTTATGTAGGTATTGGATTCATGAATACATAGTTAATGTTTAATTTATAATGAAGAATATCCAGTCTTGAGTTTTCCCAGATTTGAACTCTACTCGTTTATGGCAGGTAACAGTACTCAGAACTAGAAGATCCGACAAAGAGTGTGCCACGCAATAGACGAGCAGGTGCCCTAGGGCAGGTATAAGTTGAAGGCGCAGCAAAAACTGACCCCAGTAAATGTGTGGCGGAGGATTCGGCACGGGGTTTAGGAATCTGAGGAACCACAGATTGCATCTGCCTCACCAAGATCTGGAACTAACTCAGAACGATTCAAGACGAACGGACCGCAACATTAAACGTGCATACACACACATTCGGCTTTATCAAAGGAGCCGACGTTACTTTTGTGCCGTTGAAAGAATGGTCTTCTGTTGTGATACAATTTTCCACAATAAAGTATCCAAGAGAGCGTTGCAAAGGTTACTTCGAACCAAGTATACATGACAAAAGCTTTTACTGGTTATAATCTACAACTTAAAACACATAAATACTTTATCATCCAAGAGGCGCTGCCCGAATAAATTCTGTAACCATATATAAAACTCGATAAGTATTATTCATTTCTTACGTAAAAATTAGTTAGTGTTATAAACGGACAATAGTGAAATATCAGTCCCAGAATAGAATATGAGGTGTTGGGACGTAAGACACAGTAACTGTAAAAATTAAGAATTTTACAATGTTAAATTGTTCATTATTTACAATATTTTATCGTCAATCAATAGTCATTTAAGATACTTGGGGCCTCTGTAGGATCTTTGAAATCTGGAAACTGCAGCGACGCCGATTCGAATCCGGCTTGAGGGGTCGACTTTAATTTCTGTGGCGGTCCCACGAAATGTAAACTTGACCCCTCACTATGGTGTTAGAATAGGATATTACCTTATAAATAATCTCCTCCTCGTGTGTTAGAAATGACAAGGTAATGAAATAAAAAAATAAAAATATAAAAAATCACTTAAAATAGCTTAATATGAACATTATTCTCTTAGGAAAACTAATTTCCTAAAGATTTTAATAATATTTTATATAATTAGCCTTAAAATACGGTGATCCCAAAAAAAAAAAAATTAATTTTCATGGTTGCTTATGATCGAGTCTGGCACCCGGGACTGCTTTACAAACT
>NW_027111476.1:232552-253232 GCF_000696795.3 Halyomorpha halys
CCTGAAAAGAAGATGGCTTCGTGACCTTATATTGTAAACTGTTTTTAGAGTTCTACTACTGGGTAGTTTCTCTACATCCTGTATCATATCATTATGTCGTTATGATCAAATTTACTTGTTATATTCTTTTTATATAGTTGTAAAAATCAATAAATAAATAAAAAAAAAATTTTTTTTCATAGTGTGTAAAAATAAATTTACTAACGTGGGTAATGAATAAAAATAAATTTATTAATTTGAATGATGTATTGAAATAAATTTATTAATTGGGATAATTTGCCAAAATAAATTTATTAATTTAGGTTATTTATCAAAATAAATATATTAATTTGGCCGAATGAAGCTTATTTATGAGCTTGCATTCTGTTTATACCTGTAATATTTTTTATTAAATATTTGAAATATTAAAAAATCAGAAATTAAACTTGGTGAACAGGTTTATGTTGGGTTCTAAAAAAGTCTAATTAGCCAATTATGTTTAGATTTAAATTTAAATTGGATGCTTTAATTTCATTCATCCAAATCATTAGTAAATTTCAAAAGCTAAGCAAGGTGGTTGTTTTAGAAATGGGGATGGAGAAGTTCGAGACCATTGAAACAATTCAAGAAAATATTTGAGTTAAAGAAATCCATAAACGACTTAGGCATATTGGATATAAAAAGTTGAATGTAAATCGTGATGAGCAAGAAAGGGATTTCTACGAAAACCTTCAGAAGCAAAGAGAAACTAGTGTAAATATTTCGTAGAAGATTTTACAATCAATTCAAAAGACCGTTTTGTTTTACACTAAATTTCAGATTAAACTGGATTGCTGCTTCTAAGAATACAAAGGAATAATTTAATTGGTGAGATACAAGTATGAGACTTAAGGTTTTACAAATTAAATCTAAAAAGAAAAACTTCATGATATATTTAAATGTAACTATTTATTTATCTACTTAACCAACCACTTTAAGAATAATTGTGGCGACATTTTTATACTTCTTCTAACTCGAAAAGTGTGCAACAATTGTTTTAGCCCATACACGGTACCGGAAATTTTTTTTAGCCTAAAAAGGTTTTCATTGAGAGAAAGGTTTGGCATTCGCTGCACTAGGGAGCTCTATGAAATAGCCAAGATATCGAGTGTTTTATGTATATATATATATATATATATATATATATAATATACATACGTGTTAGCGTAGAAAAGCTAATAAAAAAGGGAAAGGATGTCAAGAATACTTTCTCAATGCGTAAACAAGACTAACTTTATTTATTTTTTTTTCTTTTCTGATCCCTCTAAAACCGAATAAAACAACAAATTAATGGTTGAATGGAATATGGTCCGGGTGCGGTCAAAAAAACTCAAATAGTAAATAAATAATTATACTATTTTTATTGAGCCAACGTTCTTAAATTAATGGTTGCTTTACGTATGGTTTACATAAATCATGTTGAGTATAACCTTTTTCTATCTGTGGTACTTTTAAGGTAACGATAGAATACTTATCTCGTTATTGTGAGTTGTCCATTCTATATGGTCCTACTAGAAAATATCCGGAGGTGAGGTCACCTCACAACTAACTTTATTTAGTTCCGTACCTATATACATACAAAATAAAATAGATGCATATTATACCCTTCTAGAAACGGTATGATGGTTTGTCGCAAATTTTAAAATGTATAGGTATTTGTGTTAAAATTCTGAGTGCTCTGCAAAAAGAGTATTCTGTAAAACGTTATGTTTTACGTTATGTTTTATGTTAAACTTTTCAATGCATAAAAATTATTCCACGCTATTACTAGTTTTATTTAGATCTACCTCATCAGAAGGAACAGACTTATTTTATTGTGGCCACAATTGAAGACTTCCAAGGAATGGTGGCCTCTTTGAAAACTCAATAGACTTTGCTTATATTTTCAATTTTCCTGAGATCGTTCAATTACCAATTCCCCTGAGTAAGGGAACAATGAGCCTTTGAAATGGGAAAAACTTATTACCCATTGTGCGGTCTACTCCACAAACCTTCTTATATTGTTACAAACTAACCTTTCAACAATGAATAAATATTCAAGGTGACATAATCTCTTAAATAGCTTATAGTTATTTATATTAAACGTAAAATGATTTTCTTTGTTATTTAATACAACATAATAATATAATGACTGAGAATGGTTATTTTGGAGGAAGTAACTACTTGTATTGAGGCTAATATTCAGGGACGTCATGTCATTCCGTATTATAGAATTTTGCACTATTAATATCGTAACACCGTTCTATAAAAAAAAAAAAAAAAATGCAATTAAATTAATTCTAAAAGCGTTCATCATCGTCAAAAAAAAATGTTTCGAATATGATTTGATTTAATTACCACTAATAATGGCACTAAAAGAATTTCCTGCTATTTTTTTCGCTGTTTTTTTCCGTACTAATGTCGGAAGAAAATATTGGAAGTCAAACATCCATGTTACTGATACATCGTCATAAAACATTTATGCTTTTTTCAGAGTCGTTTTGTAATGGACCCCTACTATTTTGATGTGGTAAAAAGCTTTTCTTACCTAGGCTCTATCATCAATGATAACCAGAATGAATAAGAGCAGGTTAAAAGCAGAATTACAGACGGAAATAGAGCCTACTTCACCATTTTAAGGCTAATCAAAAGTAAATGTGTTAGCCGTGTAACCAAGTTTATGCTATACAAAACGTTGATAAGGCCAATCGTCACACATATAAGATAATTGGTGAAGAAGGAAAAATTGTTTGGGCTCTACGAGGAATGTAGCATCTCCTCGTATATCAGACTAAATGGCTTGGCCATGTGATGAGGATGAGCGAGGAAAGAGTGACTCATAAATTGTACATTAACGTTCCGGATTGTGTGCGTCGACGTGGAAGCAGTTCGGCCAATGGAGGGATGCAGTGTGGCAGGAATGCAACTGAGGATCCCTCTTGAGAGAGGGAGAGATTGTTGGCGGTTGTTGAGCAGGCCAAGGGTAACTTCATGCACCTGTTGAGCCGATAAAAGAAAAAGAAGTGAACGTAAAAACTTAATATAAATAATCGAAATATTGCATCTGTAAATAAAAACATAGTTAATGTTTTAGTAATTATCTACCAGCCAAGAACTAAGACGGGCTTAGCAAGACCTACCAAATATTTTTTAATAATTATTGATTTTTTTTTTTTTTACTGGAGGCTTCACCTAAAAACCTCAATAATATTTCTTATATGCATTATGAATAAAAATATATTGGATTTGGAGAATTTCATGTGAATAAAGATATAAAACAAATATAAAGTTTATAGTTAAATGACATTATTTTTGTCATGAAAAAAAAGAAGCAAAATATCCTTGGTTTAAATGAAAAACGTGGATGTCTGTTTCCCATCCGTGAGTATAGCCTGAAATATTTCCTTGTCATCCTAAATTGATTGTTAGTCATTTTTTATAACATAAACGTTTTTCTCATAATATGGCTTCCTTGTTTTATTCAAATCCTTCTCAATTAATTTCTTTTATTTACCAAAAAAGTAATCTTTTACTAAATCATCTGGTCTAAAATATAACTAAAAAAACAAATTTAGTCATATCACCTTTATTTCAAAATGTATTAGATTGAACAATTGGGTATTCACTAAGGCATAATGGAATTAATTCACGTAAAATTTAAGTAAATCATTATCATAATTTTAAATCATTTTATAGCTCCATATTACAATATCAATAGTTTGATGTTTCAACTTTCATGAAGAAAAGATTTGATTTGAGGTCAAACTCATAAAACGGCTTGTTGGTACGACTACCAACACCCTATGAAACTACTGTCAGATTTTTAGATGTATTTTTGCTGAGAAATGAGAAAAAAAATTTAAACCTTATTAATATCTCCACAATACTAGCATTCTGTCTCGGGAACTTCAGCGTTCAGGTTTGTTTCAGTTTTTCAGCCCCTCAAATGAAAGGGTCCAGGGGTTCCCAGCGCTCTCCCTCACCCACGTCACTAGTTAAAAAAAGTTGAGCTTTGTTTAAATTAATCAACACCAAAAGTCTAATTTGACTGAGTTAATAAGCAACAAAAGCTTTATTCTGAACATAACCTCAAATAACTAGAAAATTAACACCAGCAATATGAGATAATCTCTATATAACAGATCGGCATAATGCAAACAAAAAATCACATTTTTCTTATGACGGATGTAAAATATTCGTGATGATAAATTTAAATATATATAAAAAAAATGTTGTTGGTACAGAAGTATGGTACATTCATATAATATATTGTGTGAAAGTATATCGTTTTTTATTTAGAATATTTACATTTTTTGGCAGGTCTTAAAAAAAATATAATAGAAATTGGTAGAGTTATATCCAATGATATGTCTTTAGGAAACACTGGTATATTCATTATTATATTAATATTCAATCCATTTCATAGTTAAAAATAAAGAGATGTAAATAGTTGACCGTAGATTACTAATTGGAGAAGATAGTCGGGGGGTGCGGTCAACAAAAAGAACATAAATAAATAATGGAAGATGTTGATTGACCGTGTGGAAAGATGAAAGGAATATGGTCCGGGTGCAGTCAAAAAAACTCAAATAGTAGAATTATACTATTTTAATGAGCCAACGTTTCGCCCCACGTTGCAGGGCTTCGTCAGGGCTAAAAAAGATACAATCACATAGTTACATAAGGAAAACAAAAACATAAGTGTAAAATAACAGGGGTATAAAATGTAAAAAAGTAAGATATAATAAGAAAAATTAAAGTTAGTAAATAGTAAATGTAAAGGGTAATAGTAACAAATAGATAAGAAAAGAAATATTAAAGAAAATACAAATAAAGAGATGTAAAAAGAAAAAAGAATACAAATCAAATGATGAGACAGAATGCATACCTATTTTGACGGCAGTCAAAACAAAAATGACCGTTGGTATTGGGAGGAGTGGGGACGGCAGTTGTGCCACAATAACGAAAATAATTTGTGAAGTAAGCATGATAGAACAGTATTTTAATTAGGTGAACAATAAATGGAAATATACATTAAATACATACATTAAAACAGATAGAGAAACAAAGGAAAAGTAAAGTATAAAATAATGGGATACAATGTGTGTAAGTAATTAAGAAACAAAATATACCAAATGAGCGGGATTACAGAAAAGTGTAAAATATAATAGAAAATTAATAATAAAGTAATTAATATAAGTATACTTAAGGAGATAACAGATGAATATAAATTTAAAAAAAAATAAATAATTTTTTTGTTTATTTATGTTCTTTTTCCTGACCACACCCCAACCATCTTCTGCAATTAGTTAAAAATAAAATTGGTTTAAAAGTTTCCTTTGATCTTAAGGCATTATAGATTTATTCCAATGATAGAATGTAAATAAATAGACTTTGTAAGTAATGTGTGATCGTCTTGTAGTGTTGAAAGGGAACTCACAAAAGGTTCTCGGAAGGCGGTGATGGAATTGATTCACCTTGAAGGAAGGTAACAGGATTTTCGGGAAATTCATTTTCTCTTATGTGAAGTGACAAGACTGTTGCTGCCTCAGTGAAGGTTGGCAAATGAGTCATGGAGATCCCTTAAATTACCCATCAGAGATGCACTACGCGACCTCTTTATAAATAATAGAGGGACTAAAATCTTAAGATAAATTCTGAGAGCAATTAAAATTGATAATAATTGTTAGATTGTTTCTACAATTAATAATGCGTTTAGAAATATAAATATTATTATATATATTACCAATGTAGGATTTATTTTTTTAACGCACATCACAATTAACATCATTAAATTCACTATAGCACATAGTGGACAATTTTCCCGATCTGAACGAAATATTTTTTTATTGAAATGATTATTATTGCTTTAAAATTGCCTCAGACATTTAGAGCAAAGGCTCCCAAAGTGGGTGCCTGGGTTGCCCCATGCGAATGCCACTTTCTCAAAATATAATAAAAAATATTAAAATATTTAATATAGAGTGCATTTACAGCATTTATTTTCCACTGTTTTTTACTTTTCCCGTATGTGGTGGAGTCTCTAAGGATAATTGCACCGATATTTTTTTTAGCTTGACAAGGATGCTGCCAATTTTTTTTTAGCCAAACATGAGCACAATAGCGAAGAAAGGTGGGAAACCGCTGATCATGAGGTCTATAATGTGTGAGTGGTTCCACAAAAAACAATAGGGTTCTAATTATGGCGAAAAATATGGATGTTAGTTTCCAATCTGGAGTATTGTATAACAGCCGGGGCTCCTTGTTAACCGAAGTTACTCTTAAACATATATACCATTATGTATGTATATCGGAATTTTTATAAATACTATAAAACAAAGTATATATCAGGCCAGTAAAATATCTACGAGAATAACTCTTTAAATTTCTTTTATATTTTCATTAAGACGTCTCAAAAACATCCAGTACGATAAAAATGTTCTAACATACATTCGTTAAAGAGCGGTAAAGCTTGTAAAAACTCTGAAGTTTTCAAGACAGTTTTTACCATAAAATAAATATTAGAGGATGTAGAAAAATGTTACAAGATTAGGGTTTGAACGCAGAGCATTCGATATTTTCAGTTTTAACCTGACTTGAACTATTGACTAAAGTATTGATGACAAATTCGAAGTAAGAAAATTTTATTAAAATTGCCCTAGATTATCCGCTTTTTTGTTCCTTGTATTGTCACACAGAATGATGGAGGTGATAGCGTAGAAAAATATACTATATCAGATTATAATTATTATTATCTAGTAACCTATATAATAATGCACTAATAATTTTAAAAAATCATAATTGTTACTACCATAATATTTTAATACAAGAAACACTTAAACTCAATAAAAAAAAAAGAAAATAAACAATTTATACTTCTGTACTTTATTTTGGAGTCATTGCCTAGCATTTTATTCTGTACTTCAGCCACAAAAGCCCCTCCCAGACCATCTAAAGGCTGCAACATAAATTTGAGGTTAGGAGAGAGGTTAGTATTGCCATGTCATCTTGACGACGGCTCTGTATTTTTCTCGTAAAGCTGAAGATGAATGAAGATGAACGGAATATAAAGGAGATCATAAATGCCACAACCAATAAAATTATGTGTGTAAAATTTAGCCCACTTTATTAAAACCAAGCATAGTAAATTCTTTATTTTTATTATATTGATTACTAAGATACATAAATTATAAATTGACTGAGAATCACTAAAGTCTAGCCAGTATTCGTGTTCAACCAACAGTGGTCAGGAATCGGAAGGTCATTCCGCTTCTATGGATCGGATATCGAATAAGGGCCAAAGGACCAACTTGACCAGTCTAACGCATTAGCAATAGTTACTAAATTCATAGACATAGTTAAATAAATCACATTTATATATTTTTTATATATAATTTATATTTTTTATAGTAGTTATATTTTATATTTTACTGAATGGAAAGATTCCTAAATTTTGAAAAGTAGCTAAATTATATGATTGGCTGTAAAATGAAACATGGAGCACGGACTTAATATGGAGAAATCAATCAATTCTTGATTCATTGTAAAAGTTGGTAATATCATTTGAATTCTGTCAAACGTTCTTCATATGCTTGAACAGTTTTAAAATAAATAAATACAAAGTAATAATTTCTGTGATAAACTTCAGAATTACGGAATCCGTTTTGGAAGGTGGTGATGGTCGGAGAATCACAACAGGACGAGTGTTAGAAAGGTAATGGTGAGTGAGCAATCAGGGAGAGTGGACTCTTTTGTAGCCACACTTCCAGGAGCTTCTTCAGCCATATCCATGGTCCTCCGGGGTCCATGCAATGCGGATACCTATACACAAGGAGATACAAAGACCATTCCTGGTTTATCCTGGCTCTCCGTTCATTTGGTAATTCAATAAATATTATTAGCGGTTTTTTTTTTTTGTTGAAATAATTAAATTGGATGACATTTGACTTGGGACAACCGTTAGCAATTATTTTGTTTTATTATTTTTGATAATGATCATACAAAAGACCAAGAAAAATCATCCTCAAATTTTAACTTTAACAGTATGCAAATCTAGCGAACTTTCCGACCACTTATTGGATATCCTACCTCATTCGAATAATATTGGAAGTTTAAAATACTTATTGGATAAAGTACTTATTAAAAAAAGTAAACAATTTTTATATCCATCTGGAAAAAAAAATTCAGAAATGTACTAATTTAATGATTGAGCTACAAAAACCAAGAATAAGCATACGACACAGCGATTCAATTATTTAATTTATTCAATGGCGAATGGCCTCATATTGAGCATAAGTGACCTAACCCACTAAATTTTGAAAACTCCAAAGTTTTTTTTATTCATCAAAAATATTCTATTGGTGTTTCATGCCTTTGCATAACTCACTCCTTGTGTATTTCAAATACTATCTGGTGAATAGAAACATATAGCCTTACCAAATAAATCTATGTTTAGTTTAAATAAAATCCAATTGTGGCTTATACAGTTAAAAAAGGTTAAGTCTCTTTCACACTCACAGTCCCATTTATTTAAAGTTCATAGTTTGTATAATAAGTGCCATCTATGGTTTATCATATATCGTATACGACATGATATGTATGATGTTTTGTAAAAGTCAAAAATCCAAGCCAAGGCTAATACTGTCATGTATGCCTGTAAGAAGTTATATCCTCGTATGACGTTTTCACACATAATAAGAAGTCGTTTTTAGAAAATCTAGAATGCAGAAGTCAGGAAGTATTCTCAACAGATCAGTGAACTGAAAAAAAAAATAAATAGGCTCTTAGTTATCATCTCGAAACAAAATATATGTAATTGTACGTTCGTACTTAACACTTAATTTACGAAAGTACAAACAAGAGAGAAGACACAGATTGGCTTATTCACCAGAATAAATAAAGTTTACTATTTCATTACAAGTTGGTGACTTCAATTTCAGTTAAAAAATCGTTTTAATCTATAAATTAAAGGTACCAAAGGTAAAACACAAGAGTAAACGAATTAACGAAGCTTTTAGTATGAACTAACTAATAAGTCCATTTCTAGAGTATGAAACTTAAAAACTCTCCTTGTCTGTGAAAAGATGATTCTTCTATGTGATAGGATGAAGGACAGACAGAAATGATAGTGTCCATGATCCATGATCAGATAGAGATTGTGATTTTTTTTAATTATACCCGTCCTGGTTATTTCTGACATACGATGGCAGGTAGTGGGTGGTTATCTACAGGATACCACCCTATTTTAACACCATGGTTGAGGGTCAAATGGGACCACCACAGAAATGAAAGTCATTCCCCCAAGGCTGGAATCAAACTGGCGCCACTGCAGTCCACAGGTTGCAACGACCTACGCCTCAACTCCCTGAGCTACAGAGGGCCATGGAGATTGTGTTTATCATAATGATTAAAGTTAATAAATACTTTAAGGTAAAAAAAGATTCATTATTCAGGATTAAACCCTGATGATGCCGTTTTAATTGGAGCGAAAAGTCGGTTCCTAAAAAATAGTTTTTCTGTACTTTTGTACCTTTATTAACAGCCACCCGGACCAACTTCTTCCTATAAATAAAATAAAATTAAATAATTTTATATTTTACTTTCATTCCTTTTATAACCAACCACCTAGTAAATTACATGATTCATCTTTCTTCAAATAGTCAACTCTCTTTGATTTCATAACAGGCTAGTTTCCCTACCCTTCAAAATCAATAATAGTGCAATGAGTGCACATATTTTTTAGTGCATAAGATCAACTAAACAATACTTGTTAACTAAAATATTAGGTAAAACATGAGATGCTGCTAGTGTTTTGGAGTGATAAAAAATATATATATTTCCAATTACGTGTTCTAAATAATTTCGTTTTTCACCTTGTTTATCTAAGATTTTTTTTCACACAGAGCTAATACATATTTGGATAACCATAGGCTAGTACAAACAACACATACTTCTATACACTGCTCAAGTACAATACATTTTAGGAAAATTAATTTGAAACTTTCCATTCAGAAAACAAAAGAAATTTTTTTTTCTGAGGCGAGAGGTCAAAATGGAAAGCTATTGTTTGTATTATTCACAAATGGACTGAATGAAAAATATTCCAAACCCGAGGCGAATAATACGCCGCCTTAACATCGGAACCCTTTCTTCAGCAACAATTAAACGAGGAGCTACAATTAAAACGAAAATAATTTACAACTCACCCCGAAAAAAAAAATGTTTAATGGTGATTCCCGCTCTGTTGGCAACTGCTCTTCTTGTATTGGTGAATGATGGTATAAAATTGATAAGAGTGTCTTTTTTTATTGAAAATCAAGTAGTCTTAAATTTTTATATTTAATGGTATCAGAAAGCAAAAATTTACCTTTTGTGCAAAATTTCATTAAATATTTAGCTATTTTCAAAGAAAATACTGAATAAAATTCTTTAAAATATTTACTAGACGAAGCACATTTGTCTGCATGTCACATTCAGTATTATTCATACAGTAGAAGGAAAAATTGCTGACCTGATAATAAAACAAAAACTTCATAAGACCTAGTATCGATCCCCGAGTCCTAGACTATGAAAGTAGCTCCATAGAACCCCTTGGGAAAGAAAAGTGAGGGTCGGGACGTGATTCTGACCAAATCCTAAACTAGGTTAAGCTAAGCGAATCCGGTCTCCTATCAAAATTGTATTAACAAATTTATTTCATGCAAAGATCTAATGCGAAATCTACTTCACTCAGAACTGCCTACTCTATTTTCATTTTCCTCTATATGTTGAATTAGCAGTTTTAGCACTAGATTATATAAAATAGTAAAATGACGAATTTTTACCAAGTTGTATGCTAGAAACTTAATATTAAACATTTTAAAAACGGACTTGGTTGGATTTGAAATTCTACACCTCAAATATAAAATTAGCTTTTATGCTCATATATTTGCAGTAAGGAATTACGAGTCCACATATTCAGAGATTCTGAATTTTCCTGGTTTGAATTTAAATTTAACACAACACGTTTAAGCCATTTGTGATTCTTGGAAAAGTCATTAGTAGCTATGAAGTCGAGAGGAAGCACTCCAATATTTGATCCTGTAATGACTTGAAACAACAGGATCGCTTTAATCCACTCACAGCTCCCATTGTAAACCAAGTGTTATTAATGTAAATGTAATTTAATTTAACGGCGTTTCTTGTGGTAAACTTAGATAATATATGTTTATAGTTACTTCTGTACATCGTTGTATTTCATTATTATTATTATCTTTTTTTTGTGTTCCATAATTGTACTTAACAATTTCATACCGTTTTCTAAGGCGCTTTTTAAATATTGCTTGATTAAACTCATAAAATCCTAAAGTCAGGAACGTATCTCCATGGGGGTCTTAGTGGGACGGGTCCAGTTGATAAGGATTGCCTTGTTTTTCTGTTATGATCTCCTTTTGTAGGATTGTGACATGTCGTACATCGACCAACCTACTCGCTGTAATTGTCTGTTTGAAAAGTCAGATAAGTAAGGCTACCACGGAGGGCGGGGGAGAATAGAAGAAAAATGTATATAATACGGGATTATTACCTGAACTGTTAATAATTTTATTTCAGTTTTTAAGGAATTTAACTTACCATATAACGGTATTTATAGTTTGAGTAATAGTATATCACATTCATTATCCATTTAACTATAAGTCAAACTATCACTAAGTGTCAAACCTTACATCTACCAAATTTTATATTTTAATGTATATCAGAATCTATTTACGAACATAAAACATCTCTAGCTAAAGCAGTGTATACCAAGATATGAGAGTTAGAGACGAGTATCTAATAAATAATATAATAATAATAAAATAAATTGTATTACCGTGTCTTTTTATTCACTAACTAGTTTAAGCAGCTAACAATGTAGAAGTAATAGTAATTAAATAAGTTAATCACCCATGCCTATACTGATCCATACATTTAGCACAGCATTTGAACAAGTTTTATGAATCCGTGCTATTTTCTTTTTTCGAATATTGAGGGGATACTTTCTTCATGTAAACCAGAACTATTACTTTCAGACAGTTACTTTCTATAGCCATGTTATAAGGGTATTAGAGGGTAGATTAGAGCTTAAACGATGGCCATATTAATTTTTAATAGTTTTATTTTTTAATGTATAATCTATAAAAATCTTTGAATATGATAATAAAGATGATAAACGCATAAAAATACTAATAATAACATTTTTATTGAAATTTTTAATTTTTTTTTATTTACTACTGAAAGAAACGGTATGCAAGAAAATCATAATTCATAGGTGGGTTAAATTTTTGATTCTATACTTAAGAAACTAAAAAAAAAAAAAAATAAATATATTCTGAGTTTTCATTTTTCAATTTCATGCCTGGAATACACAAAATCTATGTAGCGAATGGAGAGTAAAGGAAAACGCAGTGATAAACTGAATTTATGAATAAATCGTTTCGTATATCGAATAGTCGTTTATGAATAAATCGTCTAATACACGATATTATTTTTTGCATCCAAATTAGAATGGTAAATGCGCGCACCTCATTAGATTCTATTTCCATTTATGCTATTATTTATATTTTCTTCAAACTTGATAACAATTAACTCTTTTATCATTATTAGTTGAAAAAGTTTATTGGAATAAATACCAATTTATCTTTTATCGATAATCCAACAGAAAAAGAAATTACTCAATTATTAATAAGATATTTCTTGTAGATATTATTTTCAGTTGTTTAAAAAAAAAAAATACTTTATTGAAGGTGAAGTTGCATAGAAAACTTCAAAGTGATAAAAGCTGAGAGCAAACTCAGATTATGTTACCATGAGTAATAACTAATGTTGAGTCGAAATATCACATTTCAATATAGGGCTTTAAGACCATTTCCTTAGGCCATTTAGCGAACATAAGAGAAGCTGGCGAGGGTGGTGGCCGCCGTGGAATCCGGCGACTATTGTCAGTTCCAGCAGCGCCGTGTGCATTGAATTCCCCGTCACCCTCTACCAACACAAAAGTGACCCCACCCGAAGCATAAGAGATAGCGAATATTCAGAGGATCTGATGATAAACGAGCGAGGGAAAAGGGACAATGAAAGGCCTAACAGCAGAGCCATTGCAGGGCCCCTCGTTGCAGGAGGTCGATAGCTCGGCAGACTTGCAGGTAAATAAACATACGCCAAGAAGAGGCTTTAGCATAATCCTGTGGGCTGTAGGCCACGTCACGTCGTCTCCATAGTTAGCGCCCTTTGTAAACAGAGCTCTTTGTAGAAGTCAGTCCCTGATCCTTTCTCATCTTTCTTATTTTTGCTCCTGTTGTAAATATTAACTTTAAGGCACGCTTCGGGAGTCGGTTGATCTTTCAAGTTCCGATGATACCTGCGGAAATGAAGATAAGTTCATGTGGAATCTACAATATATTCGTAAGAACCAGAAACTTCATGGACCGATTCTACACATGATGACAGCTTGGGTCTGTGATCATTGCTAAATATTTTTTTACTTATTTTATAAAGTATTTAAGAGTGTATAAAAGTGAGTATATTCACTAATTTTTTAGATTTTAATTTATTTTTTTTTGCACAAATTTTGCTTAAAGGTTGTTAAACTCTTTATATTCTGGGTTTTTTAAAAATATATGGTTCAAACAAAACACATAGGCGTTTTTCAACGACCACATTTGACTATCAAAAATAATACAGAGACCCTTAACCCTTAAAAATGCTTGGCGGAACATAAATACTTCATTTTAAAGTACGTGGAATGCATAATATCTTCTTTTTAGTTTATATAAGTCTCTACTTCACTCTAAATAAATGAAATAAAGGTTAGTGTTAACTTTTTCATAATAAAAGTTTTTTCATTTAAAATAAAAAATTGCCCTTTATATGCCTGCCTAATTATCGCAATTTTTGCAAGCAAAAGTAGTGGATAAAATCGTTAGAGGGTGAATTCGGGGAACGATTCGATCGATTATGCCTTAACACATTATGGACATTCTCGACATCTAAAACTTAAAATCTGAGTAAAACTTTTCGATCCAGATGTCTTAATTTTGGTTTTATTCCTCGAAAAAAAGAATTGATCTATTGACTATTTTGAGATTTTGTAATTTTTTTTTTTAATTTATTTTCAAGTTAATTTTCAACATTAACTCAGAAAAATTAAAATATTTTAACCGTTAGTTTGAAGAGAATAGAATTTGTTTAATAATTACTACTAAAACATACTCACTTTATCCAGTTTGATCGTATGACTTTTAGTTTACAGGAAAAAAGAAAACAAGTCGACTCGATAAACGAAATTATTTTCCAGGCACAGAAAGTCCGATGGAGAAAAGCCTTAAGTAA
The DNA here is from genome assembly GCF_000696795.3 of Halyomorpha halys. Lineage (NCBI taxonomy): Eukaryota > Metazoa > Arthropoda > Insecta > Hemiptera > Pentatomidae > Halyomorpha > Halyomorpha halys. The sequence continues at coordinate 246,896 of NW_027111476.1, forward strand.
AGGGTTAATTGAAAGGGTTAACAAATAAAATGAAGGAAACAAGGACTGTAGTGGTGGTGGCAAACAATACGCCACCGGCAATATAAACTCCATCTCTCCACAACCAGCACGTCCGGTTTCCCACTCTACTTCTGTCTGTATTTCGCGAATATCAGCGAGTATTTTTGTTACAGTTAATGTTGGCATTATTTTTCCTAGAGAGGTAATTTGGTTTTGTTGAATGTTCGTTTAGTTAGGAAAAATGGCCCATATTTGTTAGCTAAACAATAATATGAAATGTAAACTAAATAAAAAATGTATACGATTCTACATCTCAAGTCATTGGTCATGGAGGATGTTGAGAGGTTGATTTTAACATACGTTTTGATATGAATATTTCATTATTCATGTGAATTGTAAAGTAATCCTTAAGTACTATACTGACCTTACAATTTAGTATTACAGATGTAATATTAACTTTTTTTTGACAATTAATAACTGATTTATACTCCAAAAATTTGTTAAATTGTGAACGAATTTTTATTAAATTAATAGAAAAATAATAATTGAATTTATTCAAGTACTATTATTTTCAATAATGAACCATTGTCATTAACTATGAAAAAAAAATTTGAATCCTCATCATATCAATTATGAGCTTTACATATGTTGAATTCAAGAACTGAACAAAATATATATATGAAAAAAATATATATATATCTATGAGTATCGAAAAGAGATTTTCATTTGTAAATAATTCAAAAATATATATGTTTTGTAGTAAATAACGTTATTAAAAATTTACTTAACAAAAATTTGGATCCATATTATTGAAAAGATAGAATTTCAATCTAAAGTTGTTACTTTAAGTAACTTAATTAGTTACTTAAATTCTATCGTAAATAATAATAAACTGTAATAAATATAATTTAAGTTTGTATTATTGCTTATTCTTCAATACCTCTCATGAGTAATTTTTTTAAATAGATGTCTTCTTGTATCTTAGTGTATAGATTCCGATATGAATTTACTGTGGCTACCACTAATCGCGTGAAACCTTTGATATCAACATGTCCCATTTTACTTGATCTGGCGTATGAAACGTACTAAATGAAGTGTTTGATACTAACTGATTTTATCACAGCTTAACGGCAATTATCTGGCCTCCACTGAGTTTTTTAGGTTTCTTAAAACTAATTCCTGAGGTCTGTTAAGTAATAGAAGCTAATAGTATCAGTCAATAAATAAAAGTTTACAAACTTTAATAATTTTTGTTTCATAATGTGAACGTGTATAAGTACGCGTATAAGTAAGTATGGTAAAAAAATAAATTAAATCGAACCAAATACAATTCGATATTAATCGATTTCAAGCGAGTGAAAATTACTAGACCAAACATTATATTAGATCCAACCGTGATGCACGCGCCATCTCCTGGATTGTCGAAAAGAAAATTGTTTGCGTATGGTATTCACTATAGGCCAATGGAAAACTTCTACTATAACATTAAATTTCTTAGACTGCTTTTTACCACTTCAGAAAACTCTATGAAAAAGTGATAGACGAAAGAAGGTTTGAAAAAATGAAATATTGAGATTACGGCATAAAATAAATAAATATGGTTTTGTTTATTTATGTTGTTCTTTGCTGACCGCACCACCCGACAAACTTCTTCAAGAAGAAATATTGAGAATATTTTTGTAACTTATATTCACTTGCTCAAAGCCTTTATTTTTCTCCCAAAGTTCCAATTTTACAAGTTTTATGTCCTATCCTAATTTTGAGGACAATAATGGGAATAAAGGTGCCATTCATTGATCAAACTAAATAAATTATCCTCAACTGCATTACTAATAGGTTTTCTCAAGAGATGAGTGTTATTAACAATAATTGAGAAAATTAGAAAATCTAAGTTTTTCACTATTCACTAGTCCATGATGAAAGTCTGTAACATATTTTCAATAGCAGGTGTTAGCCTTCATATTACAAGAGCCGGGAAGAAAAAAAGGCAGTTATCTCACCCCAATTTTTGATTACATTAATGAAAACTACGTATAATTACTAGTCAAAACTGATGAGTCTACCAAGTATAGGTAGGGGGAATAAAAAATGGCGGCTATTTCCTTAAACCTTAAAAAAACACTAATTTTTTAATCGGAGCTCTATATCTTAAAAACTTACTAACTATATCTTCAAAACTAGAAAAGCTAACAGAAAAATATTTAAAGAAGAGTAAATTTGCTGAAATATTAGCCTTAAAAGAGCTATTTACGTCAAATAGTTCTCGAGATATAGCTTTTTAAAAAGCTAAATTTCTTAAAAATCTACTGAAAGATTAGTACTTTGTTAATTTATTTTGCGAAATCTATATCTCAGGAACTATGTGACATACAGATGTCTATTAGCACTCAAATTAAAGCTAGTATAACGGACTATATAGAAGTTTCTGACCTTTACCTTCATAGGAATAGTAGTTTTCATGATATATGCTAAAATAAATTGATTTATAGCTGTTTGGAAAATAAGTTTGATATATGAAAAACTTCATTTCAGAAAAAAAATTGTCGTATAGATGTCTACAGCGCTCAAATTAAATTTACTATAAAATAGTTCATAATGTTTTCTTTGTAGGACTAGTAGTTTTTATGATATTTGACAAAATAAACTCACAAAATGTTAATTTCTAGTTATTCGTATAAAATGTTGGATTTTTGAAAAAATATATCTCTAGATATGGTAGATTTGGCAAATAAAAATTTGTCTGAACAACTATGAATCAATTTATTTTAGCAAATTTCATGTAAACTATTACTCCTACTAAGATAAACACCATAAACTAATTTATAGCTGATTAAACTAGCTTTAATTTTAGTGCTAATAGACATCTGTACGTCAAATAGTTTTTGAGATATAAATTTTTCAAAATAAATTCATTAACTACTGATCTTTCAGTACGTCCTATACAACATTTTTATGAAATGTTGCTTTTTAAAACGCAACATCTCGAGAACTATTTAACTTAAATAGCTCTATTAGGGTTCATATTTTAGCACATTTACTCTTCTTTAAATGACGTTATCTTAGGTTTTCTTGTGTTGTTCTAACTTTTTAAGCTCTGAATGAAGAATTAGTTGTTTTTTTATCGCTTTAAAACAGCTCCAAATTTTTTATTCCTCCTACCTATACTTGGCAGACTCATCAATTTTTACTATTAATTATACATATTTTTCATTAAAGTAAGCAAAAATTGGGGTGAGATAACTACCTTTTTTCTCCTCTTTGGTTCTTGTTCTATCAGTAATTTAACGCAATCCCCCACTTCCTAGGACCTAAAACTGTTTTATAGCCACCTAATTACCTGTATTATGTGCCCCTTTTTACAACAATCCAGTTTTTAACATCATTAAAAACTTAGCAGATTGTTTCATACAATGAACAGCCTGTACCACGTGCTGCAGACTGACCGTTACTGGCCATAAATATCTTAATGGGACACTGTCCCTACTTCTAATGGCCGAGCAGACTAGAGCGATCTTCCTATTAACTCCTAGACCATAGGGCGACCCACGGCACTGAGGAGGGAGGACCAGGTAAGGACGCAGACAATGAGCCCCCTATGGCGCAAGGCCCAGGTGCTCTGCTATAATAGGTCCCCACAGGATCTGGCCTTTATCCTACAACAATCTTGGTTTTACAGTTCAACGTCTCCATCAGTGTCACTTCCTCTGACCGTCCTCACTATTACTAATAGCTCTCTGATAGTGTCATCGTACGGCGTTACATCTGAATTCTTTATTTGAATTTATTTAGAGTCAGTATTATATCACCTTCTTTCATTTAAGTGTATTGTGGACTGCTAACATAGGTTTTAGGTTGAAAATAGGTCTATAAATTACTATCTCAACTACTCAAATTAATGGAAACATCATAGTCTCTTTTTTCTTAACAAGTTTCTATTTAGACCCTAGATTATAAAAAACACACTCTATTGATATTAACTGTACCATACAGCCTAACTTCATTTCTTCACTCGATAAAATTAACATAGAGGTTTCTAAAATGAGCCATTTATCAAGGTTATATTAAAGGTTTTCCGTTACAAACACATCCTCATTACAGCTTATGTATCGCAACTTCTGAAATGGTGAAGATTCATCTGAAATTTAACGTTCAAATTTTGAAAATATAAAATATTTTGTTTAGGGGGAGCACTATAAACGACGTATCCCTTAGTGGTGGGTAGACACTTAACAATAGTTTAACTTGAATAAAGATCGCACTTATTTAATGTATTTTTTCCTTCTTAAATTTCATTTTAAATGCCTTTTATCCCTCAGAAATAATGAACATCATCTACCAATTACCTTCTAAAAAAGCTCCTGGCCACGATCTTATCACAGCACACATTTTGAAACAGCTCCCTCCTAAAGCCATTCTATTCCTTACCTATATCTATAATGCTACACTCCGATGCACCTATTTCCCTGACCCTTGGAAAATGTCTATAATAAAAATGTTTCCCAAACCCTCCAAGCCACTTGAATATCCATCTTCCTACCGTCCTATTTCGCTCCTGCCCATTATGGGCAAAATCCTAGAAAAACTCTTATTAAAACGCCTCTATCCAATCCTTGACTCATATCATGTTATTCCTGATCACCAGTTTGGATTTAGAACATCTCATTCTACCATACAACAGAGTCACCGAGTGGTTGATGTCATATCTTCCACATTGGAGCGCGGTATGTACTGCACGGGAGTCTTCCTTGATGTTGAACAAGCTTTTGATCGAGTCTGGCATCCAGGCCTGCTCTATAAACTTCGTCAATTCCTACCCAGATACACCACTAACACCTGTTGAACAGATTCGATACTTAGGACTCCATCTTGACAAGAGACTTACTTGGAATCCACACACAAGACTGAAACGACAAGAAACTGCTCGTAGATTCCGATTGCTACAACACTTACTTGACAAACGCTCTGAACTTCCCATTCATTACAAAAAATTAGTATACACTACAATAATCAGACCAATTTGGACATATGGAATTGAGCTCTGGGGCTCCACCAAACCATCAAATTCTTCCCGCATCCAATCGTTACAATCCAAAATCCTACGTAAAATCCTTGATGCTCCATATTACTTCACAAATAAACTCATTCATAAAGACCTTAACATACCATTCGTTGCAGATTTGACCCACAACAGATATGCGTCTTTTTATTCCAAACTCCTTAACCATCCTAACCCATTAATTCTTAATCTTTCATCCTTAACAATCCCTGATAATCCGAGGCGTCTGAAAAGAAGATGTCCACGAGACCTTCTAGTTTAAATTAATGTTTGAAGTACCACCAATGGGTGGTTCCTTCCCAAGATTTTCAAGTGTATATGAAACATACTACATATTTACCTATTGTATTATTTTGTACAGTTGTAAATTACAATAAATAAATAATAAAAAAAAAATTCATTTTTCATTCTAATTTTAAAAAAATTTATTTAGTGAAATTTACAACTGTATTAACATAAAAATACATCCAGTAAATTTGATGTAAGATCATAATGATATGATACAGACGTGTATAGAAACTACCCATTGGCACTCTAATAATATTTTTGCATTAGATGTCTCGTTCGATCTTCTTTTCAGGCCCCTCGGAGAATAGTCTGGAATGGAAAATGTAGCAAGGTTAGAAACTAGGGAGTTTAGGAATTTATTATAGAAGGATAGAAAATTACTCTTATCTATATAAATGTGTGACAGTAAAGTTTTCATGGTTTAAATGAAATCGACATTACAATACCTCGTAGAAAATCAAAGGGGAAAGGAACTGGCACAGCTACCCTAGCTTATGTCTAAGACACATAGAGAATCAGAGAGGACTGTATTAAAAGTTATTTCATAAGTATGATGATGAAAAAAAAAATTGTTACGTCTTTAATAGGAAAATAAATTATATTTCAAAATTTAATTTAAATATAATATATTTATTTAGATTAAAGCATCGAAAGAACAGATCAAAATGATCAATGTTAGTGAAAAAACTTTGTACAGATTTCATCCCATAAGATAATGTTGTGATTACAAATATATTCTGAATTAGCGACCACTTATAAATTCAGAGGTTATTAAGAAGTGTATTTAGTGTTACCATTAAACGTATACATTTTTTAAACTGAAATCTTAAAGTTTAGCATAATTGGATAAAAATTAAAGTTAAAAACGTCTACCTAACCTACAGTTTCCACAATAAAAAAAAGAAAGAAAAAAATTTTATAGTGTCAAAAAAAAATGTCAAATACCAGGTCATTCAAAAAGTCCTGTCGTTTTTTTGGGGGAAATTATAAATA
>NW_027111476.1:255177-272769 GCF_000696795.3 Halyomorpha halys
AATAGATTATATAATATTTTTATTAAAATACATTAACTTTGGGATGCCTCTAAACATCTACACATGTTACATATTACATATTACATAAATAGCACATAGAACATAAGTAATAAATACAGCTAAATGACTTTTCTTAATGCGAAATCTATTTGGAACTGAAGGGTCACAGCGGGTAGGAACAAAGAAATGACCGAACAGGAGTCACATCTCAACGGCCATTGACTTAAAGGAATTATGTCTGTTCTTTCTTTAATTTTCTTTTTCTTCCTTTCCCTTTCTCGCCTCTTTTCTCATCAGGCCATTTCAACAGAAACAAAGTAATAAGTATTTTCTACTTCTACCGTTTTCTTTTCTTCTTCCAGGACTGGATCGATGTGTAATTTGTGGTATTACGGGGGAATGAATTGCTGGAAACAATTTATGAAATTAGTTTTGTCTTTTTTCCATAAATTTCTTATCCGACCTAAGTTTCTTATTGCAATTGGAATAAAAGTTTTCCAGACCTTTCTCTAATATTGTGAAACAAATAAAAAAGTGAAACAATTTGTTTTGGATCAAAGTGCAAGCAAAATTACCCATCGGATTTTAAAACTATATATAGATATGTATGTATTAAAACTTGTTTATATGAAATTTGAATTGATATTGCGGTTAAATGTTTTGAATTATTTACAAACAATAAAAAATTAAATATTTAAAACTAAATTATTTTTAAAGTGTAAATATATAATGTAATTAGGGCAGTTATTCACTATATTTAAGTATGATACTTAATATGTCCGTAGTAAGACAGTAAATACTTATTTTATAAAAACTTTCAAAATAATTGGTTTTGAATACTTTTATAAATATTTAAAACCAACTAAATAAATATTATAAACATAAAATAAATATTTATATAGTATGAATAATTTACATATAAACTCCAATACATCTTACTCTTAAATGTATTATTATTATGTTATTAAATCAAATTAAATATATTAATTCTGAATAAGATATGTTTATTTTTAAAAATTAAAAATTCTATGTAAAAATAAAATAGAAATAAATAAAATTTTATTAAACTATATAGAAAACTAAATTACATAGATGGTTTTTACTAGTTTTATTAGAGAATCCGAATCCGTGTTCATAGAAAAAAAAAACTTAAACGTTCAGGAAAAAAACAATCCCAAAGGTCTAGTTAAAAAAATCTACACCTGCCGCAGCCCACAGGAACCCGAGACCTCTCTTAGCCCTAATGTCAAAACATCGGGCTGCTCCTTGCCTTTTTAAGAAGGGTTCTTTTGGTAGTTAATGCTCACCTGGAACCAGTTTCAGATTCTTTTATTTTTCACCATTAAGATGAAGAAATTGTTTGTAACTAATCAGTAACTAATATCGAAGGGAATATAATCTTTTCAAGATAACAATTAAAAAAATATTAATCGAATCCCTCACTGAATTCGAATCAAAAATTCAAACTTTTAAGTCCGAAAAAGGCTCTGTGAAAAATGAAATCATAAAAGGCTTGTTTTCTATTCATGAAATAATTTTTATTGACTTACTAGATTAAGGGACGGTGAGATATTTGTCCACTTTGCCTAAAACAGGGAAGTCGTTGCAGAGGTGGCGTAAGGGCGAGCACCTCCCCACTCCAATAATAAAGTACGAAAAATATCGAAAGATGTTGTAAAATGTTATAATTTGTTATTGACTTCTCAATATTTGTCTGAATGATGTTGGTTATCTCTGATGGATGAAATGCTTTAGGTGGGAGGTTCATTTGGAGTGGGGTATTTAATTCTTCTTCAATGTACTCGGTGTGGAATGGATTAAGGATGTCAGGGTGTAGCTCAAAGGTATTAGAAAGGTGCTGACCGAATATCTGAGATTTCATTTAGCATTTAAGATAGAATATTGAAACCTCAACTAGATGATGTGGTGATAAACAATGCATGCTAGTTCCATGACTCCATAATTAAATTTTTTTTTAAATTGAATGTTAAATTTTCAGTGCAACTAAAAATAGACCTTGATTTTTTATGTTTGGTGTTTTATCAATGGCTAAATTCTCCACTTGTTTGTATAATCATGCAATTTTATAATTGGTTGTATATATTTTTATAAATTTCTAAATATCAATAAATAAATTATAAAAAAAAAAAGATATTTTAAGTATTTAATTCTGTCTGAACTATGTACTAACACAAGGCATACATTCACTCATACCCCTTTGACACTAGTATTTTATATGAATTAACTCGCATAACTGCATATTTTATGTGCATAAACACACATAACTACATTTTTGAAAAAAAAAAAAAAAAAAGAAGTCATTTGTATACTTTGGTTCTGAGCTGCTCATGTATTAGGACAAGTAGGCCTTGTACAAAATCTTACATTACCATTTACAATAGTTACTAACTAAAATATCCAACAGCTGGACCGAATGTTTTGCGTTATAAACAAAATCGGACTGAACCTTCATGTAACACTGTGAACGCCGCAGAAGGTTTTCAAGTTTTTTTCCCAGTTAACTCTCCTTCTCTTAGCTGGCCTTCCCACGAGGGCTGTCCCGACCCAGTGGGACTTTAAAGTCGATGAGACTACTCTCCCATTCCCTAGCGTCCTTGTTGTAACTCTTTGTGTTCATCTTCTTGGTTTAGGATCAGAGGCGTTTTAGCTGCGGTGGGCCGTTGAGTGCTGCCGAACTTTATTCTTTTCTAGACCTACTTTCAGCTGCTTGATGATAGAAGGGGGTCTTTAAATTTTCCCTGAGGTATACTTGATTATTGAGATATACTACTCAATAGAATAAAATTTTATTCCTTCATAAAAATTGTATTCAAATAACTAGCAGAACAGGCTATACTTCGCAATCAGATTTAGGGGTGTAGATAGATTAATACTGAAAGGAAGATAAAACTCTGAATAGTAATACAACTATTTAATGTGGAACAACGTTTTGTACCTCGTTGCAGGGCTTCATCAGGGCTAAAAAAGATACAAACACATAAATGAGATAACAAAGTAAGCAAATAGATAACAAAAATAAAATTTAACTAAGGTGTAACTGATTGTGAAAATTTATAATAAAATGAACAATGTAAATTAAAGAAAATTAAAAAGATGTCTAGTGAAACGTAAAATTAAATAAAAATAACAAAAATGTTTTAGAAAATTAATGAAAACGGAAATAATAACAGATAAAAAAGATTTATAAAAATACAGTACACACTACAAGAGGGAAAATGGAATCATCTTCCTTTCATTATTATAACGGTCAGCCAATGATCTTCCATTTATTGAATACAATTGAAAGCTTGATATAAATTAATATATTTACACATAGGATTCATGATTAAATTAATTGCTCATTATATCTTTTTTATTCAAATAACATTATATAGGGGTATTCATGATCTTTAGTTTGACATGTTAAAGCGTGTAAAATGGAAAATGTTATGTTAAATGGAGAAATATTTCCTTGTTTTACCACGTTAAAATGATATAACATATAACATGGTTGAGAGTCTGTTACTAGGTCTGCTAAATGAAGAATAACGTTATGCTACAGACCAGCTGAGCTCGTCACAATTTTGTTTGTTCTTGTGTTAGGTTACTTGCTCGTAGTTTGTGTTTTTGATTGCGTATTATCATTGTTTTAGATGTTTTTAAATCTAGTAAAGTAATGAATAACAATGTAATGACAGTTGTCAATTAGGGCTTCTTTATTCTCTTCCTAACAAGCTAGAAGATCAACAAGGCACTCTGTAACCAAACTTTCACACAACTTCCACTTTTCCCTCAATTCAGGCATTTCGTAATAAATTATTTTAATCAAAACATAGAAGTAAACAATTACGTGAAGGAAAGGTTATAAAGCAAGTTGCTCGAAAAATCCGCTAGGATGTCTTATCCATATACCATTTAACAGGAATTTAATAATAAGGGCTTCTCACAATTCTATACTAAATACATTTAAAAAACATTTTACATTTAACACAACATAATGAATACCCCTAATATAAATATATGGTAAAAAATAGGAATAACTTCAACAAAACTCAACTAATCTACACGAAGCCGAACTAATTAAATAAATTAGAACTAACTAAACCGGGAACTAATTAAATAAATTAGAGCTGGAAATACACAAGAAAACATATGAAAAGTGTTTCTTACTTTGAAACCACTACTTTACCCTTATAACGGCACTAAACCTGGTGGTAGCAGAAGAAACGCTTAAATATGAATTTTTAAGATAACGGGAAAATGTAATTTTTTTGGCCCAAATTATTTGCCTAACAGTATATTGAAAAATTAAAAAAATATAAATAACTTGAACACGATATTACCTCTCTTCTTGAGCGTGTGTTAGGGCTCCATAAACCGCACCAAAACAGCGCAATCCAGATCTAATTAAATAAATAATAAAATAAAACTTTCGAAAAGATTTTCTTTATTCAAAATCATTATTAATAACGACATTAAATATAAAAACTTTGCTCTGCAGTCAGTTCTTTAACAGTAGTGCATTACTGTTGGAATCGGATACAAAGTTATGAACAATGTAAACAAGGAGAAAACAAATTCTCCAAATAAATTAAGAATTTCTTTGAAAATGATATATAAAGATTTCAGACGACGCTATAAACGAATATCATTTGATTTTTCATATAACAATTTTTTTACCTAATTTACAGAAATCTTCATTATGTTATTTTAATTTTTAGTGAATCAATAATCATTTAACAGAATCATTAATATTTTCTTATTTTTTTGAAACAAAAAAATGGCTTATAATAAATATGAAGATAGTCTGATCTACGAGCCAAAAATTGTTCATTCAGGTAATAACCTTTTTTATTACTGGAGACATTGGAATAGTCTATAACCTTTTTATTTTATTTATAATCTTAAAAATTAAGCAATAATCTCCATCATAATGAGATGAGCGGCATACCGCCCTGTCATAACAGCGCATAAAAACGAACATCAAATATTGATTTTTATACTGGTATATTAGATTTTTTTTTCCAATAAAAATTTTCATTTGAATGCAATTTTTTTATTAGAATAATTTCTTTTTCCAATAAAATTTTGTTATTTTGTTAAAATGTCTAAATTATAATAAAAATGTTTCAATCCAATAAATACTTCCTATCCAAATAAAAAAAAATTTTATTCGAATAATTATGATTATTTCAACTAGGATAAATAAATTTCCATTATAGATTTTATTCATTATTCATTATTTTTTCTAAATAAATTTGTCAAAATTGGCTTGTATTGAAAATAGTTTTTTCTTTAATAAGTTATCAGCATGCTTTATTCATTTTTTTTTATATCAGTTGTGCATATTATCAATTGTATATAACAATAAAAAAAAAAAAATATTATACATATATCCAATATTACTTTTAAATTTCCAAATCACAAGTTTTTTTTTTTTTACAAATTTAATTTTTAATTAAATCAACAACATACAATTATAATGAAGTGTAATTATATATGAATACTTTATTTGACAGTTGTACTTTATATACAGTTGATTTTTAAATTTTACTGATTTTTTTTTTTTTATTATTTATTTATTGTAATTTACAACTGTACAAAATAATACAATAGGTAAATATGTAGTATGTTTCATATACACTTGAAAATCTTGGGAAGGAACCACCCATTGGTGGTACTTCAAACATTAATTTAAACTAGAAGGTCCCGTGGCCATCTTCTTTTCAGACGCCTCGGAGGATTATCAGGGATTGTTAAGGATGAAAGATAAAGAATTAATGGGTTAGGATGGTTAAGGAGTTTGGAATAAAAAGACGCATGTCTGTTTTGGGTAAAATCTGCAACGAATGGGATGTTAAGGTCTTTATGATTGAGTTTATTTGTGACGTATTTCTTTTTTTTACTGATGAACAGATATTTTATTATCCACCTTAAATTAAAAAAAAAAAAACTAAAACTATATCATTTCTACTTTGGTTTTTGTTCATGAAATGCCATAACTCATTTCTAAAAAAAGAAAGCTCTCACGGAAGAAATGACAGTAACGTGAACATACTACTGCGGTGAACTGTACGTGTGGCAGGGCGCACTTAAAAAATCGGGTATCGTATTACTTCTAGATGTGACCGCGATATTGAGTGGATAGGAACCCTGACCTCTCAGCTTAGAGGGTAGGATTTTTTTTGCAGAACCCATGAAATATCTGAAAGGAAAAATAAATCTTATGATATTTTGTCGGTCAAGTATTTTTTTTTTTTCGAAACCATTGGCGTTCATTAAAATACTTATTTATCGCATGTGTTGAGATTTTCGGTAACTTTCTATCAGCGTTGTGCAAAATAGAATTGCAAATACATTGGTTCATAAAGTAGCATAGATTTAAAATTAAAATTACAAACTATTGAAAATTGCAGTATGTTGCAATTACAAGTAATTGTGATTTCATTTCAAAATAATTTTAATCATCACAGTAAATTATTGTAATTAGAAGTACACCTTTGCTGCATTATTGCAAACCATTATTCCAACAGTCCTTGATATAAGAATTGCAAATAATCCAAAAAAACGTACGGCGTCAATTTAATTTTTTATTTTTTTTAAAAATGATTATCTGAAGGAAATGCATGAAAACAGTGAAAAAGGAGATGCATCAGGCTTTTGGAGCACGGTGTTCACCACGCACTCTCCAAAGAATATCTTGGTAATTAGATAGAAGGTATAACCCTATGTCGGTGTGGCGTAGAAGGACCTGTATTTTTTTTAAAAAATGAAATAAGCTTAGCGGTTGAACATAAAATATAAAACAATTAAAGTAAAACAAGATACAGGTAAAATTATTAAAAAACATTAATATAAAAAAAAACAGACTTCAGTATTTGAACGAATTATTTCTCGCTACTTCACATTTTATGTTTCTTTCCAATTTATTCATATGTCCTCATCTTGTTAGATTTTTTTTTAACTATAAAAATGAGGATAGGATTCAATAAATAGTTTTGTACTGATTTTTGTATAATTTTTTAACTATCATCCTGACCAATTTAACTAAAATCCTGATTTTCTTCTTGATCGATTGCAAGGAACTAACATTTCATTATTGCTTTTTTTTTTGCTACTTAATTTTTCCTAAAAAACCAAAAAAAAAAAACCTAAAAGAACAAGTTAAGGAACTTAAGAAAGACCTTTGTAGTGCGCATGTAACTGTCAGGTTTTATCACTTGGTGAATGTGTTGTCGTTTTGTTGTTATATATATTTAAAGTATATTGAAATAACAATCAAATTATAAATTATTACATGCGATTGTAAGAATATAAAACTTTAATTCAAGATTGTGGCTGTTAATCTGGTAATAAAACAGAATCTAGGATATGCAAAGGGTATACACTTTTTCCTTCTTGTAAATAACACATACACACACAAACATATATATTATAAGTTATTACTTATGTTTAATTATTTCCTAATATTAAATCTTTCCGTTATATGCTGTCAATTTTCTCATCATACTTTAATACATAATAATAATAAGATTCAGTAAATAATAAAAAAAAATAGCCATAATAAAATAATTCTAATAATTTTGTTAACAACATATGTTAAGCTCAAATGATTCTGCATACTTTTTTTCATTGGTATAATTACATTAATTCTCGAAATCCAACCCTTATAATACAAAGCCCCTGGAAGAATCCTTAGGGTTTACCACACAAATAAAATAATCTGTCAAGATCTCGATATTCTATTTGTTGCAAATTTGAAACGAAATATATCTATTATAATATATAGCTTATCTCCATTAATTACCGTAAACGCTCCATAACAATACACGGGCACCCGATTATCTTCCAGAAATTTGTGAAATGAATATAGGACCTCTTTACTTTATTTAAATTTTGTATCCATACTAATTTATGGTTATAACACAATATATTATTATGTTTTGGAAATTATATATTTCGTTAGATTATAAATTTATAGTTACAGTTATAAATATCAATAAATAAATTAAAAAAAATATTCATATTTCGATATATCGAAGAAAGTAATGTGCAAACATCTTAGTACCATGTATTCCTACGGGGGGTAACATCTTCTCAAGTAAAGGTGAACTCATCACTGAACTTCAGGTTTGTTGTAGAAAAAATTAAACTAAAAATAAATAATAAAGTCTATTGTAATCATTTCTCAGAGATTCAAAATAATAAAAATCACAAACAGATAAGCATCCTTTATATTCTTCAGTGGTATTATTAGAAAAGGGATACATATTAAGAACTGGTATAAGGTAGGTCACATTTTCAAATGACTATGAAACCTTTACTAAGGCTCAAATTGGCTGACCTACTTGCCGTAAACACGTAAACCCCGACGCCGCAATACAGTAGTTACTTAAATCACTGTCTGGGATATGAGCAATATTTCACAGCCGCGAGTAGAGCGAGCAATAAAAGCTCTGATATTTGCTACATTGGTAGTTGTACAACTATTGATCCGAAACACCGCACCCTGAATAACCGGCATAAATCGCTGAAGAATTTTCTCCTCCCGTAGGTTGTAATTAGGATGCAAACAGTTGCCGCTGACAGATCTCGGGGGGAGGGAGAAGGGAGAGTTGGTGTTGGTAATTGGTCCGCGGTCCAGGGGATCCGGGATTTATGGTCTGCTAACAGAATGTCCGGAGTTGGAGTTGATTCATAATCGTTACTGGTCATCAGTCAGCAACTGGCTTGAGGATTTTAGAAATTAACACTAATGACAGCTCTTTAATTAATTATTTTAAAGTATTAATTGTTTGAAGGCGTTCCCCATTGCTTTGGGAACATATTCAATAATAGAATCTCCGTGCTACGTGCTTATTCCATTTATTATGAAGTTAAAATCCACAGTACCACAAAAAATTACTGAAGAGGAAGGTTAGTGTATCGTAAATTATTATTAATTAAATGTTTAAGGTTTTTATCAGTCTTTTTTTTTTCTAGACCATTAATTGTTTTGTACTATCAAGTTCGTTTTAAGTTAGCTCACCAGGCCGATCTGGAATTAAATAAAAAATAAATAAATTAATCACAACGTTTAATTTGAAGTTGTTTTTCATTAATCTAAACAAATAGATAAATATTAAAAAAATTTCTGAAAATCTATTGTATTGGTGTTAACAGCTTTCCATAGCGTCAGATCATTATTTTCACCGGTATTATATTGATTTAGAATTTAAATTATCTGGACATATCTGGAGTTGAGCTATGGGGCTCCACTAAACCATCAAATTCTTCCCGAATCCAATCCTTAGAGTCCAAAATCCTTCGTAAAAACCTTAATGCTCCTTACTTTGTCACAAATCAAATCATCCATCAGGACCTCAATGTCTCATATGTTGCCGATTTGGCCAGAACCAACTATACCAATCCTTCCATGATAAACTTCCCACCTCCACTCGTTTCTAATCTGGCTTCTCCTTCATTACCTAATAATCCACCTAGGAGTCTGAAAAGAAGATGGCCTCGAGATCTTCTCCTTTAGAAATGTTTTTGGAGTTCTACCAATGGATAGATTCTCCACATGTTTGTATCATGTCATAATATCATTTACAGCAAATTTACTTGATGTGTATAGTTTAAATTGCAAAAAATAAATTATTAAAAAAAAAATAATTTAAATAAAATCCTAAGCCAATTTGGTCAAATCAAATTTGCAGATTTACGGGAGGAACTGGCGATTCTTAAATACCGTGAAAACAAGGAGTGAAGTAGTTTAGTAGACTGTTGAAACAAGCTTTTCTGTTATACCAGCTGCAGTTCGATTCTATGTACCATGAAAACCATGCTGTTGCACGGTCAACCTCTGTAAAGTACTTGGCTACTTACTGCCTGTTTGAAGAGTTGATTGATAAACATTAAATTTAACCGTGGATTTTTAAAATTAAAAATAAATTTAAAGTTCTGTAATATTTTGTAGCCTGTAAATTTTAGCCCCTTGTATCATCCTTTATCAAGAAAAAGTATATCCATAACAAATAATGAATCCAAGACCCAAATGGCTTGCTGAAATAAATGATTATTTATATTTACAAACATTTTGTGTTTTAATATGTTACAACTAATAAGGTAATTTAATTCTAAACTTAAATGTTGGCAAAGCTATTTACAGTGGTTACGACATTATCATGTAATGCAAAAAGAAGTCATTAAAACTCGTATATCTAGTATTATTTCTCTACTCCTAATTTTCTTTTTAAATTTATATAGTTCTTAAATATTTAAGTTATTTGTTAAATATACATATGAACCATTTTAATCTGATTTTTATAATCAATTTTACCAGACTCTTCAAAAACATTAACAAATTTTGAGTATAATAGTAAATTAAATTATTAAATTACACTTGAATTTTTTGGAAAAAATTTTAATAGTTTTATCTTATTTTATTTAAAATTACTTATAATTGAACTCAGGTCACTAGACAAAACCAATCTTTCACAGCATCCAAATCAGATATATGAACATTTTATCCTTTAAAATGATTACCGAACACAAAGATGATATGTTATACCACGATGGTTTTGGTTTATGATATGTTTAACTGAAGGAAGAAGGGATTAGATGAGTAGATTTATGGAGAAGATACAAACTTACTTGCGTTAATTGTGTAATTAGGGGAAAGGAGCAAGTTGAGGAGCTGGTGAGTGTGTATTGAAAAGAGATAACATGAGTAATCGGACAGTCTTAATGTGGAAGCACAAAGAAATATTTGAGAACCCTACGATATCGTTCTAGAAAATTACATTTTCAAACAAGACTCAAAGGTTTGTAACGAAGAAACAGGATTCATTTTAGGTTATGTTAAAAAATAAAACAGGAAAGTATGAGATGGATTTCAGCAGATGTGCAGAATAAATGCTAATCGGATTCCGGTTATCCACTTGTAGCTTGATAAAAGTAAAAAGTAATTTATGTTGGCAAAAGAAAAAGCAAATTGAGACGAGAGTCTCCATTCTCTTTAGGTGAATTTCCATGTGTTTATGGTGATTAACCTTAGGGACGAATATGTCTGTTCAAACTGAAAGGTTTGGGTACAGGTGGGAATCGGGATTTCCATGGGGGTAACAGCAACTGAAATGTAGTAGGGCTGAGTAGGCACATAAGTAGACGGAGACAAGAACTAGGCAAAGAACTGATCGATTCTTCATAGTATTGTGAGTTAAAGAGGTTTATAGGCAACATTAAACGAGTTTTAATATTGCCAAAACCAGCGTTAATGAAACACAGGTCAGAGTGAAATAAATAAATAAATCATATCAAAGTTGAACATAAAAAACATTGCATGATAGCCTGTTTTTAATATTGTTGGAACATAAATTCAGTTTAGATATTAGTATAAATCTTTCGTTACTCCTTTGCTAGAAAAAGAAAGTATTTTTTTAAACGTTAATATTAACATTAAATTTTAGGAAACTTGTCCACAGTTCTTTTTTTCTTTTAGAAGGTAAAGACAATAATATACGTATTAAATGGTACTGACATATTTATCTCTCTTACATTAAAATTATAGTTGCCAAAAAGATTACCCAATCACAGATTAATGAAGTTAATTTAGATGTTAACACAAACTATTTAAGATTCAATCTGTTAAAACTTTAATAAGTATCTGTTTGTTCAAGTTAAATTATGCAATGCCGGAATGGATGTCGCTAGGTATCGGACTAGAGATCAATCTGTGTAGTACAAACCGGACAGGTACATAATGTACGTTAAAGAATCTAAAAATCAATATAAATTTCTTCCTCACATTATGTTGCCTATAATTGATCTTGAAAGTAAATTTAATAGTAATTTTATAATAAGTCAATATGAGGTAAATATTTTTAACAAGTTAGCAATGCAATTAATGAATTTCGATTTAAGGCAGGGTTATTGGTTAAAAAATGATATTATGAGAAAATTTAATAATAATATAGCTGATTTTAAGATAAAATACCCCCATTATAATGATAAAATAGATGAATTTTTTAACAAAAAAATTGATGGATAATTATAAGTTAAAACTAATAAGATTGACAGAAATATAAAAGTTAAAATTAAAAAAACGTATAACAAAGTAGGTCTGGATAATGAATTAAATAGAACTTTTATCTCAAGCAACAATGTTGGTAAACAATTTAATTACTATCCTAATTCTACAAAACAGAATATTGTAAACAAATATGAAAAATTGAATGAAATGGATTTGGTAGTAAATCTAACAGATATAGATATTAAAATTTTTTTAAGTCTTGGTGACAATGTTAATGTATTCCCCAAGGATATTAGAAGGGATATAATGATCACTGGTTTGGAAATCATTTTAAAAGAAATGGACACCTGTGAAAACCACAGAAATAACATTAATAGGAAAATTGGAAATTTTATTGAAAACACAAGTTAGAAAATAAAAATAATAATGATATCAATAAACTTTTCAATATATGGAAAAATGATTTAGGATCATTAATCAAATTTAAAAAGAATAATCCTCATATTTTAATTATAAAATCGGACAAGACTAAAAAAATTGCTATTGTAAAAAAAGGAGGTATATAATAGGAAGTTGAAAATGATACTAAATAAAGAAAGCACTTGTAGAAAACTTAGGACAGACCCGCTGCCAGATATTAAAAAACAGGTGAAAAATTATGTGGAAAAGCTCAATAAAATGATAAATGAAAAAGAATTAAAAAACTTAATAAATAATAAATGTAATCATCCAAGGATGTATGGTTTAGTAAAACTCCATAAAGATGAAAAACCACTTCGACCAATTATAAATGGTATAAATGGACCAATATATAACTTATCAAAATTTTTTAAAGATAGTTTCAAAAATGTTTATAAAGATAAAAAATTGATATAATAAATGTAATAGAGGCAAAAGAGAAACTAAATAAAATTAAAATTGAAGAGGATGAAATCATGATAAGTTATGATGTTGCTTCATTATTTACAAATATACCACTAAAACCGGTTTATAAAATTATAATTGATAAATGGGAGAAAATTAAATTAGACAAAAATATAAAAAATAAAAATTTGTTTTTAGAGGGCATAAAATTATGCTGTGAAAACGGCATATTTCTGTATAATGGGGAACTATATAGGCAGTAATTTGGGGCTCCAATGGGGTGAAATTTGTCAATATCAATAGCAGGATTAATCAGAAATGATTTAACAAATGATGTATTTTCAAAATCAGGAATAAATGTCAAATTAATGTTTAAATATGTTGATGATATTTTTTGTATTATGAAAAAAGTTGATATAAATAAATTTTTTGAAGCATTAAATAGTCACCATGACAGATTACAGTTCACAATGGAATTGGAAAATGAAAAAAACTAAGATTTTTGGATATGATGGTAATACGACAAGGAAAGGATATAATAACAGAATGGACAAAGAAGGAAACAAGTAGAAATTTGATATTAAATTACTATTCTTGCTATCCATTTCAGATGAAATTCAGTGTAATTAATAATTATGTTAACAAGGCTATAAGAATAACGGATGCTAGTAGGCTGAATACAGTGAAACATATGATATTTAAAATATTTTTGGATAATTTTTATCCCAGAAAATTAATTTATAAAATTTGGGATATAAACCTTAAAAAATGCAAAGATAGAATGGAAAATAAAACAGCAAATAGTAAAGCAATTATTAAGAAATATTATGGATTAAATTATGTAAAAGGTTTATCAGAAGATATCCAGAGGTCATTTATAGATTATGATGGGGAAGAATACTCATTATGTTATAGACCTAACAATAAAATTAAAAATTATTATATCAATTTAAAGGATAAAATTGAAATAAAAAGTCAATCGGGATTAATATATAAAATTCCATGTTTAAATTGTCCAGCAATCTATATAGGTGAAACTAAGCAAATGTTGGGGGATAGAATATATCAACACAAAAATGATACAAGAAATAAAAAAAAGGATCCAAATATAACAGCTACTAACAGATACTAGGAATTTAAACCAACATTATGCAGAGATTTTAAGCAAAATAAATTTATAAAAATATGGGAGAAATTTGTTACTATTTACAATTAATTTTAATATGAAATTTGAGAATTAGAATAAATAACAAATTGAGACAAAAATGCAATTTAAATTAATTTTAAAACAAGGCTGACCTGTGTGAGTGGGAGTTTATAATTTATAGTTAAATAGTTTAGGAGTTAAATAGTTAAATAGTTTGTGCATATGGTAGTGATTTGGTGGATAATTTTAAAATAAGAAGATTTAGATATTTATGATTTTAAATAAAAAATAGGTAACTAAACTTAAGCTTAGGTAAGCTTATTAATAATAAATATGACTCTCTAATAATTGACTTTTTAATAGGTTTTAACTTATAATTAATGACCTGGGCAGAATAGCCTGCAAAACAAATTTTAAATTTTAGTGTGAGGAAGAATTTATAATTGAAGGTATGTTATATTATTAGTGATAATGTTGTTGTTATAAGTGTTACAAATGAATATATAATATAAGCTGTTAAATATTTAGATTGTCCTTAAGGATGGCCGAAATGGCCAAAACGTTGGACTGTTGAAATAAAAAATGTTGAGGCTACAAGGATACAATTTTTGATTTATTTAATAGTTAATTTAGATGTTAACACAAACTATTTAAGAATCAATCTGTTAAAACTTTAATAAGCATCTGTTTGTTCAAGTTAAATTATGCAATGCCGGAATGGATGTCGCTAGTATCGGACTAGAGATCAATCTGTGTAGTACAAACCGGACAGGTACATATTGCACGTGCACAACACAGTATCGGACCAGTGTAAAGGTAAATTAACTAGAGCGACTACAGGGAACAAGCTCAGAGCTGCCATATCCTGCTCGGACACGTCCGCACTGTTTTATCAACTGCTCCTACCTCATATTGGCCACGATGTTCTTGGAAACGGGGAAGGGAACGCTCGGCGTCGGGGTACGGTGCCGGTTGTAGTATCGTATTGATTAAAGGAAGGCGGGAGTTGAGGCAAGTCAATTATGTGTCAAATTATGTGGCGACCTGTTTACTAAAGTAGTTAGTTAATTAAGCTATTGTTCAAGGCCTGCCTCTTCTCAGATCCTTAGGGGTCACACTTAAATTATCAACCACCTTCATTACCTATGCCATCAAATTTATATACAAGGCAAATTATGCAAAATTTCTCAAAATTATAAGCTTATAAATTTACTAAGATATTTATTACGGTTATAAACTTAGTAAACTTTTAATGAAAATTTTTTTAACGGAGAATAAACTTAAAAATAACCGTCAAATATGGTTTGTTGAACTGTGAAAAAATATAAAGCGAAATTAACTATCAGTAAATTGTGGATATTACCACTGTAATAATTAATATATAAAGCTGGTTCATCTTCTTTTTATTTTCTGATCGATAAAGTCATTCACAATAAAACAAAATCGGTCTTTCTCAAAAACCCTATGAAACGTGAATGAAGCAACATACCCTCTGGAGAAAAAATAGTGGTTATTACCACATAAATAATTGGTTTATATAAAACTAGCGAATCATAAAATAATACGATTATTTTTGATCAAAGATAATTTATGTAATTATTGATGTATGACGTCATAAGCCCTCATAAAAGGGTTAATTGTAGAAATAAATCCTCTTTCTTATAGCTTAACGTTTGGAAAATATTTTTATTTAATATTTTATATGTGAAAAAATTATGAAAAGAAAAATCGCTTTATATTTTTCATAGCTTTTGGCATTCCTAACCTACCAAAATATATCCCACAGATTGCATACAATCTAATTTTGGTAAGTTAGGATTTAGAGAAAAAATAACGATTGCGAAATATTGGAATTAAAACTGTAGAAAAATGAAGAAGTTTAAAAATAATTTTTTTTTTAAATAATTTATTGATTGATATTTACAACTGTATACATATATACACATCAATTAGGTATAAAAATAAATTAAAATAATATTTGTAAAAGTGATAAATACCATACTTTATTTGATCCATTATGATATCCATTATTTATTTGATCCAATGCTATGGTATTTTCCCCGCTAAAATCGATCCTGAGGTTCGCAGTACTGAATGATATACCTGAATGAATTCATTGAGAATGCCAAAAAAATTATGAAGTTATGATATTACAAAAGATAAGACTCTGTTCTCTAGTTAGTAATAACTGGTAAGATATCAAGCGAAAAGAAATGGTAAAAATTGTTTTTTTATGGCAAATACAATTTTATCTTAATTTAATATTTTTTTTTAATTAGAAAAAGGGCAATTGTTTGATTAGCAGGACTTGTAGTATTTTAATTTTTTTTTAATCTTACCTGCTATAAAGAGGGAATAACTTATGGATAAATAAAAGCATTAAATATTCCATCAAAATTGAAGTTTTAACGACTATTAAAAAAAAATGATATTTTCCACAGCATGTTATATATCTCCGCTATTTATATTGAAAGAATGATATAGAATTTTATATATGAATTTGAACTCTGGATTAATAATTTATAAGCTAAAGACTAGGACATTGCAGTTTGCCAGTAAATATTAAAGAGCACTTCTCAACAAAGGCTACGGGATATAATTCATCAAGCTGAACGTTTAAGGGGATAAACATAGTGTCATTGGAGCTTTAACGAGACAGAGAAAGATTGGCTATATATCGCCGGCTGTCCCAAGCCCCAGTGTCTTCCAAGGATAACAGATGTGGATGGGGCTGGCATTAGGAGAACCGCAACCAGATCTCCATGTCCTTCCTCCGGATCCTTCAGGATTAAAGACGCACTATCTCACTCCAGGACGGCTTAAAATGGAATCTCCAGGCCCATTCATCCACCATTGTCCCTCTAGAATCCACCAAATCAGGTGGGCAGTGGTTGTAAGGAAATCAATTGGTGGAATGGAAGTCTCTTATTCAACCAAAACTTTCAATTAAATAGAGTGATAATTTATTGATTGCATTTTTTATTTTGTTGTCTGGAAACTGTAATAATACAAATTAGAAATGTGAAAACCATAGGTTTCTGGCTATTAAGAGATTATCATGGTCACTTCTGCAGCTTTAATTTGCAAATCAATAATAACAGCGGTTTATTAGGTAAAATACCTAATTCGAAGGATATCTTAATACTAAAGCAATGTGGAGGTGTAGGCATTATCTAACACGAAAAATATGAAAATGAGCCAATTCTATATAAGTATTATAAAAATGAAACTATATTGAATTCTTCATAAGTAATTCTAATAATTCAATTATTATCCTTATTGAAATTATTTTACTCATAAATGTATAAATTATGTTCAGTATAAAATTAATAACAGAGTCCTGACCTGTTGAAGATTAGATTAGATTAGATTTTTATTCAGGGCGATCAACATCTAGGTTATTACACCCTTTTTACTTCATCTATCTTCTTGACTTATAGTTGAATGTAGTCTATTTCCTTTTTACACTGGTCGGTATTGGTGGATTATATTTTAGCATAAAGTTGTGTTTCTTTGAGAAATTTTATTATTTTGTCTATGGATTCTTCTGAGTCTTTAAGGGCCAATT